>NC_086232.1:2879109-3076609 GCF_036321145.2 Pelmatolapia mariae
AAAGTGTCTGAAAACCAAACAGCCTTTAACAAAGAAGCTGATGTGCTGCATAGACTCTCAGTCTGCCTAAAGAAAGCAGAACATGAGTGAACGGTTGACAGTTAAGTGATTTCAGGAAACTTTACATTCAGAATAGCAGCATGTGTTCATGCTGGTCTTCTGTCAGACTGCTGGCGAGCATGCTTCACCCTTACTGTGGTGTACTAGCGAGAGCTGAGATAAGTGACACTAACAGACTGAATAAAGTGATTAGGAAGGCTGCTCTGTGATTGGCTGCAAACTGGACACTTTTGAAGCTGCGGTGAAGAGGAGGTCACTGAACAAAGTGTTATGTGTAACAGACAACCTCGACTAACCTCTGCAGCACTGACAGACAGGCAGTGAAGCACTTTCTCTAACAGAACCATTGTGCTCCACTCTCACAACGATACCACATACATGGGATAAAGTATTTCTTTCCTAGCTTAATTAAGTCTTTAGACAAATAATAATAATAATAATTATGTTGTTGTTGTTATTTTTTTTTTATTTTGTTTGTTTCTAAAATGAATTCTGCAGAGTTTAAGGACTTGGATCCGGACTGTGTTGTTGCTTTCATCCATCCGTTTTCTTCACCTTCTTCAGTAGGGTGAAGCCTATCCCAGCTGCTGTAAGGTGAGAGGCAGGGTAACCCCAGGATGGGGCGCCAGTCTATTGTAGCTACGTATAGTTTGCTGTTTTTCCTCCCACAGTGTTTTTCTGTTATTCTAGCTACGTTTTGATTTTCGGGGGACTCGTTCAGGATGTAGAGATAAAACATTCTGTTTAAGGACGTCACAGCACACTGGGAAAGCCTGATGAGGCGTCACACAGTTGGGTTACACTGTCACTGTGATAATGCTGAGAGGCTACAGGTTAAGTGTGGAACAAAGACAAGTGAAGTAAGACGGCTGAAAAAGACAGTTTACCTTGTTTCCAGAGGTACATTGCTACCAAGCACCCAGCTGTCTTGCAGCGGGACGCTCTCGGGGGGCGTGGTCTGCAGCTCTGCTGGTGATTGGCCGGCCACAGGGGCCGGGCTTCCAGTAGGAGGGGTTAGCTGCCTCGTGGAGTTCAGGGATTGGCCAGTGTGATGTGTGGCGCTCAGGGCTTGGCTAAGAGCTGTTACTGAGGGTTGTTGGCGATGAGGGGGTGGTACCGGAGGGAGGCTGGAGTTGTGATGATTGGACGGTTGCTCTGTCAACAACAGAAGAGAGAACAACTCATCTTTACACACGTGTAAATCAGTGGCACTAACATTGGTAGCGTTGTCTTTTTAGCTGACTGGAAGGGTCCTTAAAGCATCTTTCCCCGAGTACTGCTGTCGTTATAATTCCTGTAAATCAAACGGATACATTTAGATCATATTTCACGTCACAGTCTCACCAAACAGTCTCTCATCTGAAGAAATCCGTCCTTAACGAGAGAAAATAATGTTAGCCACAGACCGTTTTTAAGCAAACAAAGCAAGAGCTGGCAAAAAAGCCAACACTTCTTAACCTAAGACAGTCAGTCCGTCTACAGATGCAACGGCTGAAGAAGATCAGAATTCAAAATGTGATGTTATTATTATACCACGTCTGGATGATTGGTATAAAGGCAAATTTCCCAGATGATGCGGTTAAGGTTGCTGAAGAGTTATAATGTTGATTTTTTAATATCACTGGATGTGAGTGCAGCGTCAGTGAGAAGTGTAACTAAACACTACACTTGGCTCAGCTAGAATGAATACAGCTCAGTGGCTGGCCTTCACAAAGCTCTGCTCCGATTCTGTAAAAATATTTGCTCAAAGCTGACCCGGGTTCAACTTTTCCTCACTGTTTTTGTCCCTTTGCTTTTCAACTCCCCTTTCCGTCCTCAGGGTACTGTGAAGGAAATGAATGGCAGTCCTGGAATTTGATTTGCATAAAGAGCATCAGATCTCCATTTCCCAGCCCTGCTGTTATTCTTTCTCTGCTGCACTCAGCGAGGAAAACAGAAAGCAAAGAGAGAAGCGAGGGATATGTGCAGGAGTAGTTCTTCCTCTCGCTGCTTCGTGTTCTGTTTGCCATCTTAATAACTGTTCCAGTTATGCAGACTTTACAGGCTGAATGCTGAAAACCACATACGAAAAGTGTGAGTTTCATTATGACTATTTAGGCCTCAAGACTATTATTTGTAATTACTGCACCTCCTACAAACCCATACATTTAAAGACAACTGCAAGTATTACTCTGTGTGTGATGGGCAGGGCTAGTTACCAGTTCTTCTGCACACAAAAACTGTCTCGGTTTTTGTGTGACATGTGTGACGCGATCAATAGACTGCGTTTAATGGGGCGATCATGGCTCAAGAGTTGGGAGTTCGCCTTGTAATCGGAAGGTTGCCGGTTCGAGCCCCGGCTTGGACAGTCTCGGTCGTTGTGTCCTTGGGCAAGACACTTCACCCGTTGTCTACTGGTGGTGGTCAGAGGGCCCGGTGGCGCCAGTGTCCGGCAGCCTCGCCTCTGTCAGTGCACCCCAGGGTGGCTGTGGCTACAATGTAGCTTGCCATCACCAGTGTGTGAATGTGTGTGTGAATGGAGATGTAAAGCGCTTTGGGGTCCTTAGGGACTAGTAAAGTGCTATACAAATACAGGCCATTTACCGTTTAATGGCAGATTCTGGGATTTGCTTTTGCCAATCATTTCTTTGTACAACTCCAAATTCATGTCTAATACATCATATTCATAATAACAATAATCACTTTCGTGTAACATGTAACACAAAGATGAAAAACCAGCGTCACTACTCAAAACGTATTAAACTCAATATTAATCAGTGAGTCTAAAAGACTCGACATGAATCATCAAGCAGGCCTGTGTTTCACCACCAAGTCAGCAACATCCAATCAGAATACTGCCCATTTTTTTATTTAAATATTCTCACAGCTGAAAATAACATTTTGGACTCGGAGCATGAGGGAAAATCTGGTCTTTCCCAGCTGATGGCACCACTGGTCAGTTTAGACCCTGTGATGAGGCGCTCATGCACTTTCACTGTAGCACCCCTAAAAGAACTCATTAGTAGGCAATAACAAAATAGAGTAACATCAGCAATAACAACGTGTTTTAGTATTATTCTGTGACATTGTTGTCTAATTATATAATAGTCCAGCGTTTCTGTTGGAGAGGGTACAGGTTAACAAAAACAGGTTTAACCGCCCAGCGCACACGTACAAATAAATGATAAAGAAGATGAAAATGTTATTCCACGACACAAGTCGGTGCAGATTCAAAGTGTAAAAAAGTTTTTGCTTATTGTGTGCAAAATGTTAGCTAATGTAATCAACGGCCAGCAGCAGTCTATATTGTCTATATTGTTCTATAGTTGTTAGTGCTGTCAGCGTTAATCTCGTTAAAATGACATTGATGCCATAACCGCACTAACGCAGCAAATCTCCGTTAGCCAGTTAACACGGATCACCCCGTGCGAGGGCTGCACGGCCTCAACACGTTAGTGCGGTTAGCTCGTTAACGCGTTAGTGCCGTGCAGTTGTAAATCCTGTTTATGTTTACCTTTTGTTTTACATTTCTGTTCCTATCATTTAACACTGTTCTTGTTGTTTTGTGTTGTAATGTGACCTTGCACGTTTTGAAAGGTGCCAAGTAATAAAATGTATTATTATTAGTAGAAGTATGTTATGAAAGGTAATCCATGCCCTGCTCTTATGATAACTTCAGTTTTTTTATGTTGTTTTTTTAGTTGAATATCACATGTTTGTGTGTGACTTCAGTGCAGGAAGAGAGAGAGCTGATAGTGAAGTCAGGTGGGAAAACATCAACTGTTGACTCAGGTTTGATCATTAAAGTGTGCACCAGGTTGAACTGGGGTTTGCAAAAGTGAAAACAGTATGTTTGCAAGTAGCATATTCCATTAAAATGATCTGCTAAGCACTGTGTGCAAGACACTATGACTGGAACACAGTTCACACAGTCCAGATAGACTAACCAAGGATACGATATCTGCACTTCCTACTCCCACTCCACGAGCTGATTTCTCAGCACTTCCAACTTCTAATCGAGTACATACTAAATACAGCACTGTGCACAACTCCATCACAATGACTTCACATTAAACCACCACAATGTCCTGTTTTTGTGTGAATGTTTGCTGTTTTTGCTGCTGTTTTCATGCTCATAGGAAACTGTAGCTGTCTCCATTTTACATCCATCTCTCTGAGCTAGAGGCTCGCGGCTTTTTTGTGGTGGTTTGCGCATGTTCAGAAACCTTTCATCCTTTATGATAAGATGATTTCAGACCAGTGTGCATGTCAAGCTGACCCTGGCTCTGCTTTCACTGCTTTGATCAGTTATGACCTGTACTGTGTGTGGAACACAGTTAGCATTACCCAGTAAACACGCTTCAGTAATTTAACATCATAACAGGCGAGTTTCCTCCCAACTTTCATGAACTTTCATGTGAGATGTAGAGAAGATGAGTTTGTGAAAAAGTTGTTTACTCCTCTAGTCTATTAGGAAGTAAGTAAAGTTTATTTATATCGTGTCTTTTACAGATACAACATTCATAAAGTGCTGAACAACAATTCAGACATGATATCAACAAAGAACCAAACAAACACATACATAACAAAAGAATAACAAGGCCTGATTAAAACAGAAAAGTTGTTCATTTTTTGTTTTTTAAAAAGTGCAGAGTTACGCGGAGCTGGAGTGGTAAACTGTCCCAGAGCTGCAGACTGAAACGCTCGGTCCCCTCGAGTCTGGACTCTTGTCTGAACAGCTAATAGGTTTTGAGTTTGTGAGTGGATACAGCGAGCAGCAGTGTGTTTAACAAGAAGTTGAGACAAATAGTCTGCAGCGTGTCCATTTAATGCTCTGTATGCAAGTGTGAAATCTTAAAACGAGTTCTAAAATCAATGTTGAGCCAAAGTAAAAACAAGAGTAACACAGGGGTAATGTGAGCTGTGTCTGGGTGCAGCAGTTTGTGCTGCTTGGAGGAAAAACAGAGGTGATTTCTTTAAGCCAGTAAAAGGGGAATTACAATAATCTAAACACAATGATACAAACACAAGAACAATTTTGTCCATTTCAGAGGAGGAGACTACAGATCGCAATTTGGTAATGTTCCTGAAATGAAATGTGAGATAGAGTTTATATGTGAAAGTTCAATAAAGAATCAAACATTACGCTACGATTACGAACACTGGTCGCAAAAAGAAGCAATCAGTTGACTTGTGTGCATATCAGGAGGAGCAATAATCGTGGCTTCAGTCTCATCAGAGTTTAAAACAATTGTTGGAGAGCTGGTCACTAATCCCACATACAGAGTCAGCCAGGGCAGACAGCCTGTGCAGCTGGTGAGGCTTAAAAGACAAGTAGAACTGAATGTCATACATAAAAATAAGAAGAAATGCACCTAACACCTAAAAACAGAATAACAATCGACCCAGGATGGAACCCTGAGGAACCCCACAGCTTAAACAAGCAGTGTCTGCTCACCCTAACAAGGATGTCCTCCTAGATCAGCGGTCCCCAACCTTTTTTGCGCCACAGACCGGTTTATGCCCGACAATATTTTCACGGACCGGCCTTTAAGGTGTCGCGGATAAATACAACAAAATAAAACTAGCAACGGTACCGAAAAAAAGAAGATTTATTCATAACACACGTGAAAAGACCCAGGAAAACCGAGTTAACGATAAAAACGATAACAAAATAATGCTGAAAACCGATAAAAACCCTGAAAACCATACATTTCACACCTGAGCCTCAACTCTCGCGGCCCAGTGCCAAACGACTCACAGACCGGTACCGGTCCGAGGCCCGGGGGTTGGGGACCGCTGTCCTAGATAAACAGGAGGGAAACCAATTGAGTGCTCAGCCAGAGATCCCAGCCATAACCTTATTCTGGTCAACAGTATCAAAGGCTGCACTGAGGTCAAGCAACATGAGCACAGAGCATCAACTTCCTGCATCAGATGCCATTAAAAGATCATTATAGAGCTTTAAATCAAATCAAATCAAATCAAATCACTTTTATTGTCACATCACATGTGCAGGTACACTGGTACAGTACATGTGAGTGAAATTCTTGTGTGCGAGCTTCACAAGCAACAGAGTTGTGCAAAATACAATAACGTAAAACAAGCAAAATATAAAAATGGCTAATCTAAAAAGTAATAAATATATGTACAATATGTAAAGGTATATACATTACTGAATGTGTATACTAAATATGTTTTTCTACGTGTGTGTGTTTGAGTGTGTATATAGTATGTATATACATGTTTTACAAATGAAATAAAGTAAACAATAAAATAAGATATATAAAATATACAGAGGTTGGTATGTGCAGAACAGTGGTATTTATATACAGTATGGAGTGCATAATGTTGAAGTTCCAGTAGTGAGGGTGAGGTGTCTATGAAGTGTTCAGCAGTCTGATGGCCTGATGGAAAAAGCTGTCTCTCAGTCTGCTGGTACGGGACCGGATGCTGCAGAACCTCCTTCCTGATGGAAGTAGTCTGAACAGTTTATGGCTGGGGTGACTGGAGTCCTTGATGATCCTCCCCGCTTTCCTCAGGCACCGCTTCCTGTAGATGTCTTGGAGGGAGGGAAGCTCACCTCCAATTATCCGTTCAGCACACCGCACTACTCTCTGGAGAGCTTTGCGGTTGTGAGCGGTGCTGTTGCCGTACCAGGTGGTGATGCATCCAGTGAGGATGCTCTCAATGGCACAGCGATAGAAGGTCCTGAGGATGCGGGGGCTCATGCCGAATCTCTTCAGTCTCCTGAGAAAGAAGAGGCGCTGCTGCGCCTTCTTCACTGTTTTGTTTATGTGTACTGACCACGTAAGATCCTCAGCCAGATGTACACCAAGGAAGCGGAAGCTGCTCACTCTCTCCACAGCAGCGCCGTTGATGGTGATGGGGGTGTGTACTCCTCTGCACCTCCGGAAGTCCACTATCAACTCCTTTGTCTTTGCGACGTTGAGGGTGAGATGGTTGTCTTGACACCAGTGGGTCAGGGCGCTGACCTCCTCCCTGTAGGCCGTCTCATCACCGTTGGTAATAAGACCCACCACTGTAGTGTCGTCCGCAAACTTCACAATGATGTTGGAGTTTCTAGTGGCCGTGCAGTCGTAGGTGTAGAGTGAGTACAGGAGAGGGCTCAGTACACACCCCTGTGGAGCACCAGTGTTCAGTGTGATGGGGGATGAGGTGGTGCTGCCCAGTCTGACCACTTGGCGTCTGTCAGACAGGAAGTTAAGGATCCAGCTGCAGAGGGAGCTGCTCAGTCCTAGATCCTGCAGTTTCCTGTCCAGCTTCGAGGGAACGATGGTGTTGAATGCTGAGCTGTAATCTACAAACAGCATTCTCACATACGTGTCTCTCTTCTCCAGGTGTGACAGGGCAGCATGGAGTGTCAGGGCTATGGCATCATCAGTGGACCTGTTGTGGCGGTATGCGAACTGTAGAGGGTCCAGTGAGTCGGGTAGTGCAGAGCAGATGAAGTCCCTGACCAGCTTCTCGAAGCATTTGCTCACGATGGGGGTCAGGGCTACGGGTCGCCAGTCGTTCAATGAGGAGATGGTGGAGGATTTGGGTACAGGGACGATGGTGGCCATTTTGAAGCAGGCTGGGACTACAGACAGAGAGAGGGAAAGGTTGAAGATGTGTGTAAACACTCCAGCCAGCTGAGCCGCGCATGACTTGAGGACGCGGCCGGGAATCCCGTCCGGACCAGTAGCTTTGCGTGCGTTCACCCTCCTGAAGATTAAAGGAGCAGTTTCAGTGGAGTGCTGCTTTTAAAAAGCAAAGGACAGAAATTTGTAGTGTGCATAATAAAGTTGTCCAAATTGATTTTCGGCAACTTTTTCTGATAATTTGCTAATGAATGGTAACTTTGAATTAGGCTGGTAATTGCAAGCAGAGCTGGCTATAATGGAATTACCTCAGGATGCTTCAAGTAAGACGGAGCACAACGTTGCCTCAGCGAGCAGTTAGTGATAGAGAACAGTACCAATGCCTGTGAGACATCCAAACAGGAAGGAAGGAGGTCAGATCTCTAAAGAGGGTGATGAAGGTTTCATCTTAACGATTACAATAAGTCATTCAGCGTATCTGGAATGACTTACGATCAACCTGATCCATAATAGGAAGACGATATTACGCAGGTACCAAACTGGACCGAGTCCAAAGTCCTCACATTGTAATAAAACAAGGAAGACTGGAAATTCTTAGTCACAGTACCACAAAAATTTGGAATAATACTGATTTTTACCTGAAAAGAAACTGTCACGAACACACGGCAGACCCGTCCACACATTCATGCTTTTCAGCATCTTTATTCTTACTCTCTGGTTGCTGCTTACAGCCGGGGTGTCCAACTCCAGTCCTCCAGAGCTACCGTTTGATTCAGCTGTGTTGGAGTGCATCTAAAAGCTGCAGGACAGTAGGTCTCGAGGCCTGGAGTTGGACACCCCTGGTTTACACTGTCATGACTGCAGCTTTGCAGTTCGCAGCCACTCATACACACCAACAACAACAACATTATTCAGGACCCAGCACAGACTTTAAGCTGGCGAGGCCTGACTGCAGATGCCATGTAGGTGCATCCGCCTCCCCTGCAGCAGCATCGCAGACCACGCCCCGCCACAGAAACCAACACATTTCAACTTTTGGGTATCGACAGGAATTACCCATCTTATGTATCATCTCAACACTGACTTCAGGACAAGGATATGTAACAGTACTTTCCATAAGAGCAACAGTCCAACATTACTTCACTTCTTTAGTACAAACTATTACAGAGAATCCACTACACTTAGTAGAAAATGTTTAAGATGGGACTAGTTCTTTCAGAAATTTCCTCAAATTGCACTGAAAGCACAAGAGACACTGCAAATCCATCCAAAATAAACTGGAAACAAGTTATTATAGTCGTCTCCACCCTAACCACCATCTCTCTGGCTGCTGGGAGGCATCTGTAAATCTATAAATGAATGCAAATATTCATGAAATATCAATGACAAAGGTGAGAAACAACTCCTAATAGCTTTAACTGTTACTAAGAAAGTAATCCTCAAGAAGTGGAAATAAAGAAATAGAATAAATTAAGGAATGGATGGAAAAATCAAAGTGATGAAACAATGGAAACATTTTCTCAGATTATGTTTTATTGGATAAAAGTCTTCAACTAAAATAACAAATTTGTTTTGGTACTTTTTTAAAGCATTGCCATTGGCTGAAAACCAATGAACCATTACTGCTGTTAACACTATGTTTTCTTATTTGTGTTTATTAAATAATAATAATAAGAATCATTGCCATCATCATTATTGTCATTACTATTCTTTAGGTTGTCATCAGTAGTATCATTATGATTTTCTTGATGTTTTTCTTTAAAATGTATTTACTTATTTAACTTATTAACATTCAGACACTAACTGCTACTACAGTCCTACAGTCCTACAGTCCTACAGTACTACAGTACTACAGTCCTACAGTCCTACAGTCCTACAGTACTACAGTACTACAGTCCTACAGTCCTACAGTACTACAGTCCTACAGTCCTACAGTCCTACAGTACTACAGTGCTACAGTACTACAGTGCTACAGTGCTACAGTCCTACAGTACTACAGTGCTACAGTACTACAGTGCTACAGTGCTACAGTACTACAGTCCTACAGTACTACAGTACTACAGTACTACAGTACTACAGTCCTACAGTCCTACAGTACTACAGTCCTACAGTCCTACAGTGCTACAGTGCTACAGTACTACAGTGCTACAGTGCTACAGTACTACAGTCCTACAGTACTACAGTACTACAGTACTACAGTACTACAGTCCTACAGTCCTACAGTCCTACAGTACTACAGTACTACAGTCCTACAGTCCTACAGTCCTACAGTACTACAGTACTACAGTCCTACAGTCCTACAGTACTACAGTCCTACAGTCCTACAGTCCTACAGTGCTACAGTGCTACAGTACTACAGTGCTACAGTGCTACAGTCCTACAGTACTACAGTGCTACAGTACTACAGTACTACAGTGCTACAGTACTACAGTCCTACAGTCCTACAGTACTACAGTACTACAGTACTACAGTCCTACAGTCCTACAGTACTACAGTGCTACAGTACTACAGTGCTACAGTGCTACAGTACTACAGTCCTACAGTACTACAGTACTACAGTACTACAGTACTACAGTCCTACAGTACTACAGTACTACAGTACTACAGTCCTACAGTCCTACAGTCCTACAGTCCTACAGTACTACAGTGCTACAGTACTACAGTCCTACAGTCCTACAGTACTACAGTACTACAGTCCTACAGTACTACAGTCCTACAGTCCTACAGTACTACAGTACTACAGTACTACAGTACTACAGTCCTACAGTCCTACAGTACTACAGTACTACAGTCCTACAGTCCTACAGTCCTACAGTCCTACAGTACTACAGTACTACAGTCCTACAGTCCTACAGTACTACAGTACTACAGTACTACAGTCCTACAGTCCTACAGTCCTACAGTACTACAGTGCTACAGTACTACAGTCCTACAGTACTACAGTACTACAGTACTACAGTCCTACAGTACTACAGTCCTACAGTCCTACAGTACTACAGTACTACAGTCCTACAGTACTACAGTCCTACAGTCCTACAGTACTACAGTACTACAGTACTACAGTACTACAGTCCTACAGTCCTACAGTCCTACAGTGCTACAGTGCTACAGTACTACAGTACTACAGTACTACAGTACTACAGTCCTACAGTCCTACAGTGCTACAGTGCTACAGTACTACAGTCCTACAGTACTACAGTACTACAGTACTACAGTCCTACAGTACTACAGTCCTACAGTCCTACAGTCCTACAGTACTACAGTACTACAGTCCTACAGTCCTACAGTCCTACAGTCCTACAGTACTACAGTGCTACAGTACTACAGTCCTACAGTACTACAGTACTACAGTACTACAGTACTACAGTCCTACAGTCCTACAGTACTACAGTGCTACTACTACTGCATTACTATGTTTGTGTTTACTGAGTCTTTTCTCGCTCTCTGCCTTCCTTGTATTGCATTATGTTTACTATTCAGTGCTCTCTACATCCTTACCACTGCCATTGTTTTAACTATAACCGTTACCACATGCAAACACTACTATTCAAACCCATTTACATCTAACAAGGTACAGGGACTTGTCCACTTTGTCTTCCAACTAGTTGTGTTTCATAACGTTTTGGTTCATTATACATGAAAATCAGACAGGATCACTTGTGCTTAGCCAGAGGGGCAGTGGAGTGTCATAAAACAATTTTCCATGGGCAGGGTTGTGGATCAGCTGACCCAACAAGCTTTCTAGCACTCTTTTATAAACTAGCTGCCTTCTCAGAGTGTGGGAGTACTCTTAAAAGTGAATTCATGAATTCAGCGTAGACAGACTGAGGACATCAGTAGAGAGACCAAAGAGATCAGTGGAGTGGAAAGCAATAGATGTGTGGAAGGGTTCATTTTCTCAACACATCATAGACTAGAAGAGCACTACATACGAACAAATCAATTTCTACCATATAACTGAGTGTTCAGTTCATTTCACTGTTTTTAAACATAGCGCCAAATCACAACAACAGTCACCTCAAAACATGTTATACTGTAAGGTAAAGATGCTACAATAATACAGAAAAAACCTCAACAATCAGATGACCCCCTGTGAGGTTCACTTTGGCCACAGTGGGAAGAAAAACTCCCTTTAAAAGGAAGAAACCTGCTGCAGAACCAGGCTCAGGGAGGGGCGGCCATCTGTCACGACGTTATCGGTGAGGGGACAAAGACGAACGGTACGCTGTGGAATCTAACAGCAGAGATAGTGTCTGTCTCCTGAATCCAAACTGGGAGGTGGTTCCACAGAAGAGGGGCCTGAAAACTGAAGGCTCTGCCTCCCATTCTACTTATATGAATTCTGTCAGACACTGTATTTCTATAAGAGTAATTATAAGTGTAAAATTCACACATTATGCTAACGGGCCAATTTATCAGCCCTCCCAAATGCCAACTGAGAAAAGATTAGAGCCAGGCAAGAACATCCAGCAGTTTGCAGCATAACCTAGTTAAACTAACATAACAATGCATGTGCTTCACTTCTCTGCATAGTGTACAGATGCCCTTATATGTTAATCATTTCTGGGACACAGTGAGTTACATGTGACCACTTGTTATACAAGTCTGATTGCCAGCATATCCAAAATACTCCCACAAACATACTACATAGCAACAATATATCTATAGTGTGTTGATGTGGACTGTGATATTTAAAAATGAAATATTTATACTGAATCAGTAACACACATGTCTGTCCCGACTGTAACAACCGAAAATAAAATAAATACATAATTATAATAAAGGTCAATCAAATGGACCAATATGGCAAGGCCATGATGATCCACTTGGTAAAGTAAATCCGCTTGGCATCTCTCTTGGCCTTAAGACAACAATTCTGATGGCTAAAGATCCAAACGGGACAGGGGGAAAAAAAAAGAAAAAAGTAACACACATGTCTGCTTTTATACGGCAACGGTTACACACTCTCATGTCACATTCATGCATGTTGTCTAAATTAACTGTTACTTGTTTTGTTTTCATTTATACATATTGCAATACCATTAGCATAATCATTACAAATCGTTACTGTAGTTAACCTCATAAACATAACTAAGCACTAACGCCCATCTCCTCTGGTGAAAAATACTTCTCTCTGTTGTTAATATCTGGATGAGTAAATGCACACTGTGAGTCAAAAGACTGTAAAACCTGCTGACAGCTTAACAAACATTTAAGAAAAAATTATTTTTCTAACAATCGAGCTTTATAAGGAGAAAAGAGGATTACCAGAAATATTTTATATATCCCAGTGGAATAAAGATTAGCCCAAAATTATATAATTATCTATCTGCATCCATGGGTGTTCAACCTTTGATGGCAGGCAAAAATGTGTATTTTGCTCTATATTGTAGCTGCATGAATATATCTAAACACAGGATATGTTACTTCAAATACACCAAATTAATCCTTGTTGCAAAAGAAAAAAACCACACCAGACTGGAGAGTCAGTTGGTTCTTCTAATGTGAGTGTTGTTACTACATCAGCCCCCCCCTCATGCCCGGAAGGAGGAAGAAATTATAATAATAATATATGAGGAAGAGCAATAATGAAGGTCTCTCAGTCAGGCTGCTGCTTTAGAAAAAAAATAATTTCAATTTCAACAGCAACACAATTTGACAAAACAGTCATCAGAGTAAAACATCATTTTTCAGAGCCTTACTTGACTTTCTAATTCATGTGGAGGAAATCATAACCATTGTAACTCATTCATCTACGCATCTTCTTATCTATTTATCTGGTTATGGTAGGTACTTCCAGGAGGTCAGCTGACCTGAGAGAGTGACAGGGTGTGTGGGGATGAAGACGCGGTAAGGCGGGGCAAGAGTGTGAAAGCATTTCAAAACAAATACAATAATTTTAATAAGAGCTCTAAAAGACACATGAAGGTTGTAATAGGTTGGTAGGTCAGTAATAACAGGTTTAAATAAACATCAGTTCAAATCAGTTGTCTTTGTGCAAAGCTACTTCACAACCACAGCTGCTTAACGCCGCTTTATATTCTAGGGACAGAGCCCATGATATTAGAAAGAATACCCCATCCATTAGAGGACCACGTATGAGCACCTGGTGACAGAACCGGGCTCAGGAAGGTGCGTCCATGTGCCGTGACCGCTTGGGTGTAAGGAGAACGAGAAAAGACACAAGGCACACGAGAGAGAGAGAGACAGCGTTTAACACTGAACAATGATTAAATGCAACAGTGTTGTATAAACACAGAGTGAAAACAGGGGAGTGAAGAACTGCAGTGAAGAGCAGCCTCAGCTGATTGCAGCATAATGAAGGGATGGTTCATGGCCACCTGATCAACTCTAAGCTTTTATCTAACAGAAACGTTTTCAACTCAATCTTAGAGGTAGACGAAGGGTCTGCCTCCCAAATCCAAACTGGGAGCTGGAGCTCAATAACAGGAAGCTCTGCCTCTCTTTCAACTTATAAAACTATAAGAACCACAAGTAAGTCTGCAATTTAAAGCAAAGTGGTCTATTAGGAGGATATAGTACTGTGATGTCTGTAAGGAATGACGGGGCCAGACTATTC
The DNA here is from genome assembly GCF_036321145.2 of Pelmatolapia mariae. Lineage (NCBI taxonomy): Eukaryota > Metazoa > Chordata > Actinopteri > Cichliformes > Cichlidae > Pelmatolapia > Pelmatolapia mariae. The sequence goes on from NC_086232.1 coordinate 2,893,333, forward strand.
CAGATGTTGTATGTGAGGATCAAATTCAGTCCTGGATTTCACTAGAAGCCAGTGAAGACAAGCGAACATGGGAGAAATATGATCTCTCTTTCTAGTTCTGCCTGAACTCTTGCTCCAGCACTCTGGAACAACTGAAGGCTTTAAATCAAACAAGCTAAGCTTTGTGGAGCATTCTGTCATTGTTTGTATAAAGTTGAACACGAAGATAAAAAGGAGGTTACAGAAAGAACAGGAGGTGACACAGGAAGTCAATTAAAAGTTTCAGAAGCCACAACAATAGTTGGCTGAGGTGGACTGAGAACAACACAGACAGGAAGACAGACGCAGCGGCTGAGGCAGATAGAAAGAAACAGAGAATACAGAGAGGGCACGAGAGTTAAGACTTGTGTTTCTTCAAGCGTGAAAACTCATTCCACCTCTGGACTCCCAGCAAGGAGAGAGAACTGATGTAGGCCTCTTTTCCTAACCATGGTTAGCTTTTGTGGGGCATGTAGACGGAGAGTGTCCGTCTTTGCTCACTGAAGGCACCTTCTGCCTTAGCAGTTAAACCTGAGCACCCACAAAACCAAATAAAAACCCACAGAAACATTTGCTTTGTCAGAAAGACCAGCTTAGGAAATTCTAAATGAGAGGTTACAGTTACAGAAGCCAGTGGAACAGAGGCTTTAGCATGGACATGGTGTCACGAACAAGAATGGGAAAAAAAGCTTAATGGCATTTTAATATAGACAGGAAATGAGCTAAATACCAAAGGTCCACTCTAAACTGAACAAGATCAGCTGATTAATTGATGAAATCACATGCTGATTTATTTCATTTTTCCTTTTGTTTCTTTTGGCACGTTGTTCTCAACTGCACTGCAGCTCTATTGTTTAGACAGAGTGATAGGTAAGGCTGTGCACGCACTAATAAACTCTGTTTTTGGTGTGTTTCTACGTGCAGTGTAAGTGTAGTTTCAGGATATTTTCAGGGTTATTTATTGTGCTGTACGGAAGTTGTGCAGTGTGAAATCTGTGCATGTTAATATTATAGATTTTAAGAATAGTAGATTTGTATGAGCTCTTTCACCACGTGTATGTGTTATCCTTAACACCCTTCTGTTGTAATAGTTATAGTGAAGATGGTAAAGATGTCTAAGTATATTTACAAACTTCAGGGCATAATAATTCAAATGTGTTGAAACCAGTGAACAGCAGAAAACGTGAGTGTTTGGCTTTGGTATTTATTTATAATCACACCAATAAATTTATTATGTTGATTCTTTTAAGTGGGCAGCACGGTGGCACGGTGGTTAGCACTGTTGCCTCACAGCAAGAAGGTCCTGAGTTTAATTCCACCATCAGGCCGGGGTGTTTCTGTGTGGAGTTTGCACGTGCTCTCGATAGGCCCTTTTAAGTTTCAAACCATCTATATGTAAATGCATTTGAGTATTTTTCTTATAACTGCTGGATAAAAATTTTTATATTTTTACTTAAATGACGATTTGTTCCTGTCAATCACTTTTTATTCTGCACATATCTGAAGTGACCATATTCAGCACAGCACCTTTAAATTTGTCATTTACAAATAATACTAATTTCTGTATAAATTCATTTGGAATTAAAGACAGCAGTAGCGTGTATACAAAAGAAGGACATAGCAAATGTGTTGTCCCTTTGGATTGGGATTCTTTTTGGAGTCTTCTTGTTACAGTTTCGCCCACTATTGTTGTTTTTTTAAATGAAGAAATGGCCACATTTGGATGAAAGACTAGACTGCAAAATTCTCAGCAAATGCCAGCTGGTTGCATTCACTGCATCCCCAGCAGCTGGTATGAAAGGAGAAACTTCACGGGCTCTAAACTTGCTTTTTTAGTGTTTTCAGTCCTGGAGACGTCTGCTTCCTCACACAGTACCTGAAACAAAACGGGACAGTATAGCCGAGAAAACACAGACTGGGACCAGAGGCTGGAGCAAAAGGTCATTTTGCTGTTAAAACAGTGTTTATAGAATTCTAATGAGCTATGACTGTCTTTATTCTTAAGCACAGTCTGAACTCTGTATATATACACACACACTCATTTAAATGTTTGAATAAGTGGTGCTAAAGGATGTAAAATATCTTAGTTTATCAGGGCAAAGGGCTACGAACTTCTCATTACTGATCGTAATTAACAGCAATCGGTGATTTCTCTTTCCCAGCATGAAAGGGATTTGTTTGGAAACACTCACTGGATCGACCAATACCCAGAAGTCCAAGGAACTCAGTGAAGATTGAAGAAGGAAAATTATAGATTTACACAAGCTGGGAAGGTCATTTCTAAACAACTGCAGATTCCTGGATCATCAGTTCAAACAATTGTCTGTAAGGACGAGTTATCTGGCTGTGTCACCGTTTGCCAAGGTCTGGAAGAAGACCTGTACTGTCACCCTCATGTTAGAAGAAAATGCTTAGGAATGAACCAAGAACCAGCCTGTCATGAACTGGAACACCACCACGTCCACAGTGAAGCAAATTTTACATTTGAACTGAGAGGGCGCTGAATGTTACATTCGTGCCAAAGCAACAGGGGGCAATATCACCCTAACCACAAAGCAACATCACAAACAGAGCTGAAGGTGCACACCTTTGACACTGAAAGATACGATCTCAGTTTTCCTTGTCTACATATAAACGCAGAAACTGAGCTTTCGAAACTCTTTACCTGGTAGGGGTTTCTTGAAAAGCTCCATTTACAGCGATGATTACCAGCACACCTATGCATGTTTGGATTTATCCTCGTGCCTGTGATGCGTCTATACAGACCTTTGACCTCAACTGTAACATAAAATCTAAATGTGAGGACACAGAAGGATACGACGTCGACAAATGAGTGAAATAACTTGCAAAGGCAGCCTCGGTGGCTTAGAGGAACACAGTCTCCCCTATTAATGACCTGGACAGAGAGCAAGAGTTAAAGGGTAAGAGGGGGGGGATACTGAGAGCTGACTTGGCAGGAGAAAATGAGGGTGAGAGACACAGAGAGGGAGGAGAGGGCGGATGGGGTCAGTGCACTGGTGCAAAAATAAAGAGAAAGAAATGAGCAGGACTGATGAGAGGATCCAGAAAAGGGTGCAGCTGTTGATACCAAAGAAGTGAGTGGACGAGAGGACGGGAAAGCAAGAGAGAGTGTGGGAGTGGGAACAGAGTGATGACGTGGATGATGATGAAGTCAAAAAAAGGGAGCAGAAAAGTAAAAAAAGAAATTCTAATTTATAGCTCTTAATAGTGCTAATTTATTATACACACAAATTTTCATGATACAATATTGTATTGAGGACAGATAGAATGGTACATCTATATAAAGCATCTTTGTACTCGGCTGAGTACTCTTTCTCCTACAAGTCTCACTCACCCAAACACACACACATCCATCTGGGCCTGAACACCTTTTTAACATTTGCATACACTCTGGTGGAAACATCACAGAAAACGTGGGGCCCAGGAGGCTTTGGCATGTGGACTAAGGGATCAAACCACCGACCTTCTGGTTAGTAGATGACCCGCTCTGTCACTAACAGTCACCCCTGTTTGAAAAAGTACAACATCCATCGATATAGGAGGCAGCTTTAAATCTCCTTATTATAAACGTACTGTATGATTCACGTTAGCACTTTATTAGGATTTTTTCTTCAATCGGACTAAAAATCAGCTGATAAATGAAGTCTTTTCTTTAAAATACTGTGGAATCAAACTGTGTTTAAGTTTAAGCAGTACTAATATTACTAATATCCTTTTTTTGCACATAACTGTAACTTTGATTGGTAGAAATGGGAAACCATAAACAGACAGCAACAGACAAATGGCAGTTCTGATTTTCAGGATTCAGGGCTGTGGTTCATTAGAGGGAAAAAGGCCAACAAGAAGAAAAACAGTATTTTAGCTGGAAATTAAGCAATAAGAGATCTAGAGAAGTCATATTACAAACTTTATTATTCTTAAAATCTCTGCATAAGTGCCAATAAAAGTAAAAGTCTGACAAAATTATAGCTATGATCTACAGAATAACATATTTGGGTTCTTTCTAGAACTGTTAAAAGTTAGAACAGTGTCAGAGTGCAGCCTGCTGCTGAGGGAACATGACCCATGCTTTCGCTTCTCTCTTCGTTCTCCTTTCACTTTGCCTTAATTCCTCCACGCCTGTCGAGTTTTCTCTTTTTCCTGCACCCTCCACTTTCTCTCAACGTCTCTTTAATTTCTATAAATTTTCACACACAGTCCTGAACAATAATTCTCCAGGCTGTCTGAAGAATTGTTCATTTCATTTTCAGTCCAGTCCTTGTAAAAAGTGAAAAGCACTAAACTCTCAGTATTGTTTCTATACATAACAGACAACTTAGCAAAGAACCAGTTTTAAATGGTAGCTTTAGCTACTTTGATACTAGCAGTAACCTTTGTTATATTTTGATCATGAATGCTCATACACTCATCATCTACTTTGCACTTGTAATCATTTCTTTGAGTTGTTCTTTTTCAGGGCTGGAATGATTGAGATAAAAAAACCAGACATGAACCTTTAATGCTGCAGAAATGTTTCTGTGCCCTTCCCCACATCTGTGCCTCAGCATAAACCTGTCTCAGAGGTCTACAGATCATTCCTTGGACTTCATGATGTGGTTCGTGCTCTGACATGTGCTGTCAACTGTAGGATCTAATGTAGACAGGTGTGTGCCTCTTCAAATAACACGAGATAGTCGGTGGAAACTGGATGGACCTGAGCTCAATTTTGAGTGTCAAGGCAGATGCTGTGAATGTACATGTTATATTTTGTATTGGTACTGTGTGTAGATTTTGTAAGATGAATATTGAATTTAATCAATTTTGGATTAAGGCTTTAACATGACAACATGTGGAATAAGTGAAGGACTTTGACTACCTTCCAGATGCGCCGTGCACACACCCCATTTAATATCTGGTTAAATGTCCCTTAATAATTTGCACCTCATGGTAACCATCAACAAGCTTCTGGCACAGCGCTGTCTGTGACCACTCGTCTTTGCAGAACTGGCAGAGTTCATTTCATTTTCTTGGTTTCGGTCCACAAATTTGCAAAGCAACGCTTTATTTACATTTTATAAAGCATCAACTTTTTTATAACTAGGGTTGTACATGTGTTTAGCATGACAGTTTGACTCTCTCCATCCATCTTTATTCACTTATCCAGTTCAGACAGATCGCCAGTCTGTTGCAGGGCTAACACAGACAAACATTCCCACCTATAGACAAAGTAGAATCGCAAGTTAACTAACTCCACTAGCTGCCCTTTATTTATAAGACAGCATTTCCAATAAGCCCTGTAAGAAGCCAGAAAACAGCAGAGCAAAGAGAGACAAGGGTGAAGATGAATTGGAAAGAAACGCCATAAATTACAATCTGAGTTAAATCCTCAAAACAAAATGTTGCAGTATATCATTTCATAGTCTGGATAGTGCACTTGCGTGACACACTCTTTCTTTTAGCTCTCTATCTTATGACTCTCTTCCACTTTATCTCTTTGTCTCCCTCGCTCTGTCTTCTTTTCTCTTTGTGTGGAGCCTGCTACAACAGTTTGATTTACTTAAGTGGCTCCATTCTGCAATCAGCCTCAGACAAGAATTTTCTGTGTGTGTGTGTGTGTGCGTGTGTGTGTGCGTGTGTGTGTGTGTGTGCGTGTGTGTGTGGTTTAAACCCCAGCCACCAGCTACTAGTCTGAGGTTCATTAGCCTGATCAATCATTCAGTCTCGTCTCTTCTCAAATATTTTCTCTCTTTCTATTTTTCTCTGTTTAAATCTAATTGATTCATTCTTATGTCAAAAAAGTTTTCTGCTTTTGTTCCTGCTTTTCTTCATCCCTTCTTTTCGCTGGCATCATCGATTAGGTCTGGTGTTGAGAAGTATTTCGTGCCCTCTCCTTTCTCCATCTCTTTCTTTCAGTGGCTCATTGATTGTTTCTGGTGTTGAGCAGAATTGCCTATTTGGTCCTCAAGTAAAAAGCACTAAGTGTTATTCACGTTCCTCTCCCCGCCTTGGTCTGACCTCCCTTTTGCTTTCAGTGTAGACGCTGTCGATAAGCTTTGGAGTCATCCCACCATTTGCAGAGAAACTTTCCATTTTCTCTGTTGCTTTTTCCTGTCTGAGGAGATTTCCTTCTCCTCGCCCTGTAAAGGCCGGCTGGTGAAGGACGCTTGTCTGTTGCCCTCTGATGCCAAAATACCAGCGTGTGGAAGAAGGATGAGCTATTAAGTTGCCTTAAAACAAATGGCACTCATTTTTAAACTGGTTTCTCTAATTTTAAAAATGACATTTGAAATGGAGCCCGGTGAAGTGGACAGACAGTGTGGACAGTGTGTTCCTTCTATGTTCTTCACATTGTAAAGATAAGATAAGATTAGCCTTCATTAGTCCCACATGTGGGAAATTTTTGGTCTGTTCTGTTCTTCTAAGGATGATTGTCAGTGTTTTCAATTGTTATTGGGATTTTTGATAGTATCAAACTTTAAGTTACTCCAGCCCGTTCTCACTCCCGAGGCGTAACATACGATTTGTCAAGTCCCGAGGCGTTCCTGAGGAACGTGAAAGGTGACCTTCCACGTTCTTATGCTAGCGCCGGGTTATGGATGAAATCCAGTAGAATGAGGCTCCCGTGGTAAAACACGTTCCAGCCATGTATTCCAGCCCTGACCCGAACCTTAACCAGCATTTTAATGACGTTAGACAGTGTTTCCAAAGCGATTTAAGTAAAACAAACGCACATGTGTAGATTCATTCCAAACGGTTCTCATGTTTCCTCATTTTTCCGATCTCGTAATATAAGGACGTGTTGGGTGCGTGGAAGTGTAATATATCGATGATTTGTCACCTAGTGTAAAATGTTACGCTTTGGGAATGAGAACGTGTTGGTGACAAAATTCTATTTGGAATGATTTATTTTTTGTGTGAAGACTTTGAAGTCTAGTGTCTGGGTGCATTACTCCCAGCTAATATGTTACACTATATGAACAAAAGTATGGGCCTAATCTTTGAAATCAGTGCTTTCAATCCAATTGCTACAGGTGTATAAAATCATACAGCAAGTCTGACTTAACAGAAAGAACGGATTGTTCTATGCTGTAATAGGATGCCAGCGTTGCAACAAGTCAGGTCATGAAATTTCCTCCTTCCTAGATATTCCACAATCAACTTAGTTGGAAAGGAAACAGTAAAGTGTATAAGATTCATCAATACAATTAAAACAATTTGAAATTAAAAACATTTACATTTTACAGGTACAGTTGGTTACTGAATCATGCAGGGCTTCTGGAGTGATGAATCTAAATCTGAAGTTATTGTAAACATGTATGGAGGAGGTCAGCAGAGAGTGTCTACAGGCATCTATAAAATACAGTGGGAGCTGTCATTGTTTCAGGCTACGTTTCAACCAGCGGTGTTGGGGAGTTTGGCAAAACAATGAATGCCATCAGATTTGGAGCCACCATGCAACACCATATGGAAAGTGTCATATTGCAGGTTCACTGTTCAGCATGAAAACGATCACAAATACACTGACATGGATACCTGATAGAAAATCACTCACTGGAACATTATCAGTCAGTGACTGGCCTCCTACGAGCCCAGGCTGCAACCTTATTGAAGGATTAAGTTGGGATCGACTGGACAGGCAATGAAAAAAAAAAGCTGGAAAACTTTGGAATGCTCTTCAAAAAGCCTGGAAAATTCAGTTCAATTCAGTTTTATTTATATAGCAAAAGTTCATAACAACAGTTCCCTGAAAGCAAGTTTCAAGCTCAATAAAACTGTAAAAACTATCCTTTTGCCTGTTCTAGTGTATTTGCATGTAGGTTTTTACATGTTTCAATAAAGCACTGCACCTCTTTCCCATTTTCCTAACCAAATATAAAGACATGAGGGGTGGTGGGGGCTGATATGTAATGTAAAATGAGTCAAACAAAGCTTGTCTTAAAAAATGTAAATGTATGATATTTTTGTAAATGGGCCCGATGTAGCTTTCAACTTTTTGAATTTTTCGCTGAGGCAGACTGGCCGGCTTTCTAAACTGAAGAGGTGTTATTTCCCACTCTTTATGATGCTTCAGTATTTGATTGACATCCAACATAAATATTTTTCAATGCTTTCTCCAGCTTCTTTCTATTGTAAGGGAAGGTTAAAGAAATAAAAGGCTGGCTTCCACATTAGTGCAAGAAAATATCAGCTAAAGACCAAATAAAGAAATAAGCACATACTTTTTTAAAAAGGACAAGTGGAGATAGTAATATCTTAAGACGTTTTACTGAGTATTGATTAATTAGCTTGGACCTCATCTACCTCGGGAAAGGAGGCCCACACAGACCTTCAGTCATTACACGAGCCTACGTCGTGCTGTTTCTGATCATGTTTAGATGATGCATATATAACTATAGTTCTCTCTGTTACTCTTATACACATGTCTCTTTCTCACCTTCTTTCCTTCCAGTTATTTTTCCTCTTGGTTTCTCCCCTTTCACGGCCCCTCCTGGTGTAGTCTGAGTAACTGTGGTTACCATAGTTCCTATCTTCAGACTATCACAGTCTGTTTCCTATCAAACTCCCAACTATGACCAACTCAATAAGGGGCCATTGCCTAGTCAAAACAACTCAGCATCTGGTGCTCGTCACTATCCACAGGCAAACATATCTTGGATCAGCTGCAGTGTTTCGAGCAGCCAGACTATGGTCGTCGTCTTCATGCTCCAGGATAATACTAGCACAAACATGTGGAGAGACACCAGGAGAAGCTCTGTCATTAAATGGATTTTATCGAGAAATACGTTTCAATCAAATTTTAAAAAGAAAGAAGCTGTCATCAGTGAGGTATAGTAGCCTTTGTTTCTCTGCAGTTGTGACAAGAATCCAAAGTTTTGGATGTAAGCAGCTTTTTTTTCTGTGCTGTGTCTCAGTTTCCAGTTTAAAAACATCCAATCGAGCCTATCCTATCATATCAGCTACAGAAACACACTGGGGGCAGGGATTTTATCAGATAAAGAGTGATAAAAGCCATGCCCATGCCCAGAATTGCTATTACAATCAAATACTTGCTAAATGATATTTGATTGTTGTAGCAATCAAATAATAAAGAAACATATTTGAAAAGGTCTAATGTACAGGTATTTGGGTCCTGTAGTTTTATTCGGCCTTTTGTTTAGTCACACTGCTTGTATATGAAAAAAGAACTAGAAAGGATGTGACAACATATTCTGAAGAACAAAATAAAAGTCCCATTTTTAAAACGCTTCACAGACAAACTGTGTGTTTGACACAGACAGTCAAACAAGAAAACAGCAGTCACTGTTATATTTACCACTTGTAATTTATAGATTAGTGACCTTTCGCCACACTCCCAAATCTACATGCTCTCTTTTGTGTTAATAAAATCCATCAGCCGCTCTGTGACAGCAGATTAATGTTTAGGTACAGAGGCTTGGAAATAAAAACATGCAAGGAGAAACCACGACAAACACAGGAAGCTGCCTAACTTCCACCAAGTCTGTTACCCTGGGAGTCACTCTACAGTCATCCAAATAACCAGCTGCAGCTCACATACTGAATCCAAAATGAGTGCATGTCTTTAAAAAAAAGTCTAAAGTCTCTTTACCATATGTTACGGCTAAGTACAACCGAGCAGCATACTCCTCTTCCTCCTCCTCCTCTTCCTCTGAGTTAGGCTCAGGTATGTTGGCTAACAGCAGGTTGTCGTGCGGATTAGCTGACTGTGGATGTGATTGGTCAATGACAGATGGGCAGGAGGGGGAGGGCATGGGAGAACCTATGAAAGACCACATGAAAGAAAAAAGGATGATGAATGTGGAGAATGAACAAAAGTAACATTGAAATCTTTGAAAAAAGAAACGTCTGAACAATGAAGTATGGTGATGCTTGCTGATGGTGTGACTTAATGTTGCTGTTACACTCAACACATAAAACACACTGACAGGTGTGTGTCTTTGTACTACACAGTAAAATAACAAATACAAGTGATCTTAAAAAAATCTATTCATCAGTTCTGTTGTAAGAATATGTGAGCAGCAACAATCAATTAGAGCTCATGTGCAGCATCGCTTCCACTGACGTGATTAAAAAAGGATGGTCAGGCTCAGCACCACGTAAAAAAGGCTCTCATGCTGCGCCTGCACGAGACCAGTCTCAGAATCAGCTGTATCACTTTGGTCACTTTGGCATTTAGTGACTTCTGCTTGGGTGTGTACACATTAGTGTTTGGAGGTCTGTGTGTGTGTTTCATTCAAACAGAGAACTCGGTCCACATTTGGAATCCATTCAAATGTGTATTTAAAACAACAAAAACACCCTTCATTAAAACATTTCTGGCTATTCAGACACAAATGTGTTGTGTTTATTTCTAAATCTCACTCTCACATTAAAGTGAAATACAAAATCAGTGTTTGCTCATTTGCAGAAACAAAGCTGCAGTCTTGTTTGGCTGAGCGTTTTCTAGACACTGACTGCAGTTCACCTTTCTTAAGATTTCCCACCTTATAAACAGTACAGCTGCACAAGGATCAAAACTAGCAGCACTGACTAACAACGGGCTGTGAGCTCAGCTCATGATTGTTGATATTCAAATTGTTATGCCCATACTTTATACTTTAAGGCGCCCTCTTTGACACAGAAATGCCCTCCTCGACTCCCCATTCCCACCAGCCTTCCTCCCTGTCCAGGATGTGCACATCATCACCTTTCAAAGAGTGGCCACTGGCCTGCAGGTGCAGACAGACTTGAGTCCTGGCCTGGTAAGGAAGCTCTTCTGTGTCACAAGAACTGTACAACTGTGTCTCACCCCGAGACTAAATCTGCCTGTGGAGGAACTTGGTATATTATGTAAGACACAATATTTATTTTAATGTATTCACCAACAGTTTCTGCAACTGTTCGTACAGTGGGAGGAAAAAAGATTTGTTTGGCTGTATGTGAAGGTTCTCAGTCATCCAGGTCATCGTCGAGAGAGAGGTGAAACATCTTCCAGCAACTTAAAGAAATCCAGATGCTTTTCTTTCCAAGCTCCTTAGACGATTGCCTGCTTAACTTTTAAGTCATACATTGATTTGCCTGTCATAGAGTCAAATAGAGTTCAGTTACAACCCATCTAATATTCTCGCTCTCACAGATCAATTTACAAATAGTCGACCTAAGCTCATCAGTTACATCCATTCCAACCCCTGCAGCAGCATGGGCAGGACCAAAGAGCCGACAGGCGACGTCGGGCACAAGACTGTAGAAACGCACGAGGCTGGACGGGCCTACGAGACAATCAGCAAGAAGCTTGGTGAAAAATCATATCGCAGTAGCCTTAGAAGAAAAAACAGAAGAAAAACTGGAATGCAATATTAAAGAAAAAATGAAGCAACTAAGAGCAAACGACAAACCCAAAGAAACATCGAGAGAATTACAAAACACAAAATTACAACTGATAATATTTTATCAATAACAACAAACTGAATATCTACCACATAATTTCCAACACAATCAGCCAACAAACAAAACAGTGCAAATAAACTTCAGGGTAATAGGAACTGATTGATACCTTCTATATTTACTGAAAATAAGCCTAATTCAGAAGACATTCACTCATCATTCACCATCTAAAGAAGACAGAGTTGTGTTGAACCACCAGTGAGCTACATGGTGCCTTAATCTGAATGCCAAACAAGGCGCTGGGCTCTGATGGATCTCCATTTCTTACTCTATGATTCGTCAGAACAGTCACAGTAATAAAACATAACAGCCTGCTTCCTTCCCATATTAACACAGCTGCAATAACATTTTGACTAAAACCAGATAAAGACCCTACTCTACCTACCGACCTCTGTCATTAATCAATACCCACATTAAAGTTATCCCTAAGTCACTTGCATCTAAGTTAGAAACAGTCCCTGAATAATTCATAATGACCAAACAGGATTCGTCAAAGGCAGACGTTCTACTAATACATTTAGAAGGTTATTCAACCTCATTAGCCTGGCACCGCGTCGCAACGCTAAAGCAACAGACGAGATGCAGAAAAGGCCTTTGGCAAAGTTTACTGGTCTTCCTTTTCATGGTTCTTCATGAATTTGGTTTTGGAAAGTCTTTTATTCACTGGATAAGAACTGTATATAATTCACCAAAGGCCACAGTCTCCACTAACAGCATCATATCACAATGTTTCACCCTGGAGAGAGTGGCCAGTGATAGGTTGAAATCTTGCAAGAAAGCACACGCACAGGCTCGTCCTAAGTTTTCCAGTGAACCTGTAAATGATTGCGAGAACGCTCAGGACAGATGAAATCAAAATTAAGCTTTTCAGCATCAACGCAATCTGCTGTGTTTGGAAGCAGAGCTGAGTATGACCCAAAGAACACTGTTTCTACAGCCACGCATGGAGCTGGAAACATTATACTTACTTCTGCTAAAGCTACAGGATGACTTCACCACACCGAGGGTCCAACGGACCACGACATGTACCGCTGGAAGATAACAGAGACTAACACAGCCACAACACGCAACATGGGACGTGGATGAGTCGTCAGGCATGACAATGACCCATTAAATGAATTTCAAAATAAAAGTGCAGGGCTCACCATTTTGAGGACATCGTTGTTGTTATGGACCTAACTGTAGTTTTAGACTGTTTTCTGTCTATCATTCGAAATAAATGTAAATTCATTTTGTTGTTGAATTCAATTTCAATTTATTTATTTATTTTATAATTTTTGTTTATTTGTCACAGTATTTTATATAAAAGGTTAAAACTTTGAAGGCAGTGGACAGCACATCTGCAGGCTGCAAGTGAGTGTGTGAAAACTAGCTGCATACCAATTTGATTATCATCTAAAGACAAATTCTATTGTTAGGTAAAGGCTACAGTATTGGAACGAGACCCCAAAGACCTGATAATCCCCTATTATTAGCCTGAGGCAAAAGGCAAACAAGGGTCAAACGGAGCATGGGTGCAGCACAAAGTAACTATACCTGATTATAAACTGTTTAAAGTCTATGTCCTTCTGTCCTAGGGTTCAAAGAAGCAGTGAAAAAAGGGAATGCGCATAAAAAGGCATGAACTATTTAAGCCCATTAAACAGTTAATGCCATCATGCTGCAAGCATCAAGTGCATTATAGTAACTCCAGCTAATCAATGACCACTGCTTTAACCAAACTTCAATATGTGGGCTCCAAATGCATTTATTACTTTATATGCTATACTGCATAAAAGTTATTTTGATTATAAGACCATACAGTGCTGTGTTTCATGTATGAGCTAGCAGTGTTTTACACAGTGATGAGAAATGAGCTGTTTCTGAAAGGCTGATTGGACGGCTGCAGTACTCCACAGAACATGTGGCCTGGAGCTACTTCACGAAAATCAGATAGTTCTCTATACCATTATACTTTAAATATAGACCCAACACTAACCTGAGCAGAAAATCTATCTGAAGGCACTTCCCACAGTACAATCACTCACAGTGTGAAATACAGGAAGTGGAATCATTACAGTTGGGTTAAGCAAGGACATCACACACATGCTAACTAGATAAAGAGCTATATGCCTAAACATCACATAAGCATAAATATATATATACATATATATATATATATATATATATATATATACAGACTCACTATTTAATTAAAACTTTTGTGCACCTTTCCCACATCCACTGACTGCAATAAATGAGGTTCAGACAAAACGAGACAAATTTGAATTCTTCTTTTCTTACAGCAACTTTGGTCCTCTGCAGTCAGTAAAACGAGTGCAGGTCGATCTGCCTCCCTGTGTCTCTGTCTCTCTGTTTTGCAAGTTTGTGAGATGGTGTCAGCCTTTGGTTATAGACGACTATGAGCTGGTGCAAATCCACTCTGTGCTGGGCAAGGTTTTAGTAACAACATCCTGACAGAAAGACCTCAGCTACAATGTAACAAAAGCAACAAAATCATGTCAGTGTAGTAAAAACTGACTGTGAAAAAACAAACAAACAACAACAGAAAAACACTAGGCTGAACAAACATTAGGTTTGGGGGCAGCCGGTGGTGCCAACAAACTGATATGTGCTACAGTGACCGAACATAAGCTGCTGTGTGTTCTGTGACATAAGGAAGCATCGCTGCTTTGTGTAATAGCTGTAGCATTTTCATGTTAGAAAGGAAAGGAAATTTAGACTAGTCATAATATTTCCATCAAATACTCCAGTGTATAATCAGCCGACACAAATACGCACAGTACGGACGCACGCACACGTATGATGTAGTCTGTCCCCTGACAGTAGAGGCTTTGCTCATGTGGCCTTTGGAGGAATGATGTGTGTGTGGGGTATAAATTAGGCCTATCCATAGGGTACCACGAAACAAAGAGCAATATGTTGCCGGCTCTTTCCACAGACACACTCTGTGTGCCTCCAAAGAGAGAGAGAAGCAGCCGCACAACCAAACACTTACCAGTCTCTCTGAGGCAAACTGGGAAATGTAAACTGGTGAGATTTATGTCACAATACTATGTTCTTGTTGTTTCTGGAGTAGTTTAGTTAATAACTGCCTTTTTAAATTAATGATTTGTTATTGTTTTCTTCGTCACCATGGCAATGAGGCTCAGGTGGATCAAAACTCTCCTGAAAACCAAACAAAAAAGGGGGAAAAAAGGAAAAACGTCACAAAGGAAGGCTCCATCCACAGGCTGAAACCAGTTGCTCTCATATGTTTGACAACAAAAAATGCATAATTCTTTTAAACTGTCCTGTCTCTTAACTTTCAGTTCAGCTGCACAATAGTTTCATGTCAGCGATTATCAAAGATAATCATTGAAGACCTCAAAATCCAAAGCATGCCAAGTTATATTAATGTGCACCCCTCATGGATGCAGTCACACAGCGATCCAGCACAGTAACACAGGGGCTCAGGTACTCTCTGACATCACATCCTAGTACACAGGTAGGCATGCTCAATCATCCAGGTAAGTAAATCCCAAAAGGTTGATTCTGTTCATCTGGACGCAGCGTTTCATCATCATCCAAGTGACTTCTCAGCTGACTGCAGGTTTCCCCAACCTCATTAGTATGCATGGTCATTTGCATATTTGCATATTAATGATCAACACACTGACCTCATAGCCCATTGTTCATGCAGTTGGCTAGTGTCAGTCATTGTGCAAATGTACTGTTTATAAGGTTGGGGAAACCTGCAGTCAGCTGAGACTGATGCAGTCACTAGGTAGAAGTAGTAAGAGTCATGAAGAGCAAGAAGTACGCACATGCATGTTGAAAGAGTAACTTGCTCTACATTACAGCTGAAAACAGTCGACCATTGAATCCAAAAAATATCCAAAAATAAGTTGGCCTTTAAGCCATAAATGTCTTTGGCCAAAACGTAATTTGAGTGCTCGACCAAAAAGAAGCACTGCAGCCAGGGAGTGGATCCAAGCCCCTGTGGTGCTGAAGAATTTGTCCTTCTGCACCGCGCAGGCATCCAGAATGAGATGAAGTTTTGTGTTTTCCTCTGTCCAACAAATGAAACCAGTATTAATGGGTTCAAATAGAACAATGCTTTAAAGGTGCAATACACTGAAAATGAACTGCAGATAACCTGAAACATGAACCAATGCAGGCGCCAGCTTCACTCAGTGGGTAAGCACAAGGCAGTGACCTGTGGCCCTGTGCTGCATGTCTCTCTCCACTGTCTCCACTACAGCGATCAAATCGAACAAGCGCACTTATAACACTTTGCACCCAAAGACGTGACTGAAATGATTTTTCCTCTATAATAACTTTGAGCTCTTGTCACATCATATTGAAGGACACAAAGTCAGTGTACAGTCTACACTGGCCAGTGGCATTAGTGAATATAGAGCACTGAAGGCAAACCAGACAAACCAGGTCACCCACACTGCGTGAACACAGAGGCCAACGCTTCGCTTTTGTCTTGAGTGCCTGCTTTGCTTTTACCTTGACAGCTGACAGGGACCTCCAAGGCAAGTTTCCCTCTCTCACTGTGTGTGTGTGTGTGTCATTTGCTGACCTTACAGGACTCAGAAAATCCCCTCTCGTCCCAGTGCCTCAAGCTGACATGGTGTTGTGTATCAGGCAAATCAACATGTGTGTTGGATGATTTCTATGTGATAGCAGAAAAAAGCAATAACAGCAACACGTAGAGTCTCGAGTGACTGCTGTGTGCTGCTGCGAAGCAATGACGACTCACTCAGTGATGTAACATCTCTGAGTAGTTCTCCGCCTATACTGTTCTTCATTTCATATCGTATGATATCATATAAGTCAAGACTCATGTGCTGGTTTAAAACCATAAAGGTTTATCCCATTCTCACACTTTAGCACCTATAGCCTGTGTGCTGCGTTCACGTCACAGTTTTAGATCAAGCCTATAGCCAGGGCTGCACATCAGTGGTCCGCATGCGCTGTCAAAATAAAAGATGCGCACCAGACAAGAAGTTGCAACGTGCGTTTGCGTACATAAGATCTTCTGGAGGAGGACAGACATTTGTTTAGAACTCTTAAAGATGTCGAACACCAAACTAACTGATTAAAGGAGCTTGCTGTCTTCGACATCTTCGACGTTGCAACTTCTTGTCTGGTGCGTGTCTTTTATTTTGACAGCACATGCGCACCTGCGGACCACTGATGTGCAGCCCTGACTATATCTCTGATGTAGCTGTTAGGAGCAGCCAACTGCACCCAGGGCCAGGAGATGTTTGCTTCTTGTTGCACACAGAAAAGTGAAGCGTGTGTGCTTTTGTGCATGTGTGCGTGTAACCTGGTGCAGAAAAGCAGAGGCGCCTGTCGTACCGTCAAATGAAAACGGGCCCACGGAGAAATACCAGCTTACACAGACAAAAAATAAACACACACTTATGAAGAGTCACACACTTCCTCTGTTTGTCTTGAGTGGCTGTTCTGCTTTTCACTTAAGGCTGACAGTGACCCGCTGAGAGGAGTTTCTCTTGTGTGTCATTTGCTGCCTTACAAGAAGACGGAGTATCCTCTTTGGTCTTAGTCTGCCTCGTCTGTCATACCAAAAGCAGCAGAGAATTAAATACAAAAGCTACCGTGTAAGTACATGCTGATGTCAGTATCACAGAAGCAAACAGGGCCAGTCTTTAAGTGAAACAGCTTGTTTGCTTCCCTGAGCAGTAATCTGCTGAAGAGTCCATCCTGTGTTTCAGAGAGACAACTGTCCACCGTCCAGTACAGTAAGGATCGAATGACTAGTTGCTCCGGTACAACTGAACCGTGCTTTGAAGTGTATTACTTTGTTATCCAAACACTTCTCCAAACTGAAGTCACACAAAAGTAATTGTATAATAATAATTATTACAGGTTACTGTGAGACTGTATCACAGTTCTCATCTAACCCTAACAAACAACACTGGGAACAACTACACTCGGGACAGCTCTCAATCTGCTTCTGTCCCTTAAATATTCAAAAGCAAGATGTCTCAAATTTACAACTACTTCACTCTTGAAACTGAGACATGCAAGTTAACAACAAATGTTTGGATACCAGCTGTCATAAATCTCCGTCCCCACACTTGTTGAAGCTTTAAATATTTCTAAGTGAATCTTTGAAAGCCCTAAAACTGAACTGTGTGCCCTGCACAGTGTGTGTGTCTGCTCCAGTTACCATCCCTAAGGAAACAGATTCTGATTCCTACTGTTTGGACTTTTGTCAACATGCCAATACAGCATTTATCATTTTAGGTGTCAACAACTTTTAATTAGCAAGGCTCGGAAAAAAAGCACATTAATAGCCAATCTGACATTTTGACAACCTCGAGCAGGGAACAAGTGCACTCACAAGTATCTGCAAAGAGTCATTAACTGAATGATAAATAATGATGTGAAGAAGTCATAGCCTGATCACCAGATAGGATGCAAATCACTTTAAATATGCTTTATTAACCATCAGTCAAAAGCACATATTCCAAAAAATGTTATACTAATAAATTAATGCACATTCATTCCAGTATATGATGTATACACAGAGGTGTTGTGGATTAGAACATTTGAAACTCTGCAAATGTAATGAGAGTTTGTGCTGGATTAATGTTTTGCTCAGCTGCTGTGTAGCTGCTCTGTTCACTGACCAAATGAAATCATCTGTCATCTGTCAATGACAGCATTAATCTCTCAGTGTCCGTGTACAGCTGTCTGTGGCCTGTGCTTGTATCTAAGCATCCTGACTGTGTGTGTGTGTGTTTGCTCACATGCATATAACACATACAGTACTTCCACTTTATGTGTGTCTGTGTGTGAAACAACGTAGAACAGATGGTAAAATGCGGATCACCAGTTGCAATAATCGTCTTCATTTCACTAATTCATAATTATCCTGACTGGAGCGAAACGCTTTCGCAATTACTGTGACACATGCCATTCAGTTTGTGCTGATTATACTGGTGAATATTCACTGTGCTCACCTCTGATTCCCAGTTTCTGTTCATCTCCTTTTCAAACACACACACACAGACCCATATATATTTTTATGTGTGTGTGCACTAATACACTATCAATTTACTTCAGTTGTATTTATATGGTGCCAAATTACTACAACAGTTGCCTCAAGGTGCTTTGCAATGGAAGGTGAAGACACTACAATAATACAGAGAAAACAGAGACCTGGATGCTGAAGGCTCTGCCTCCCATTCAACGTTTAAATACTCTGAGAGCAAAGTGCTCTCTAAGATCATTAGGATAAGGTTTACCATTTACCAGCAGTGAAATCTGTCAGCACGACTCTTTGTAAGGAAGAATTGTGTAAAATGACAGAAAAACTTCTGGTAGCTCATTGCCCACATTTATTTTGATTTTTTGTTTTTTAAACTGTAGTCATAAAAAAACAGAAATTTCTAGAGCAGGAAGTGAAAAACAAACTTTTCTGCCATTTAATCAATTATTGCATTATTACTAATTACCATTACTAGAGTGAATGGCCATGAGGAAGCTGTAAAACGTGTGAAAATGCTGTTAAACTGTCAGGTCTGTGAGACTCATTTAGACTCTGTGCTACATCTCTGCCATTCAAAGACACTTTGTATATAGTTTATTTTATGTCATAGGCAACACTGAACTGTACATTTAGTATTTCACAAGGAAGCATTTTTTATTCAGTGTTAAGTCTTACTTTCATGAACGTACTACTACTAGCGAGAGCACACTCGTCCTGGGCAGGTTTGAAACCTTTTGTCCTCCACAGTGGAAAAAGGCTGAAAATAAAAACGGATGCTTTAGCCAGCTCCTAATTCTATAAATTCTGCACTCGGCTTAGCAGTCTCCAGTATCGCTGACATGCAGCCAGATGTTACTCATTTTATATTTTCACTCATTTCTTCACTTTTTCCTGACACGCCTGCATTTAAATCCGTCTCTCCCGTCTCTCTGTGAACCGGCCTGTACCACTACACTAGATGTCTTCCTTTTTTCACATAATAGTATGATCTAACTCTGTTTTTGCATGTGATTGGCTGCATGGTCAAAATAAAGTCCGATGGCCCCAGGGAGGGGCCGCTTGCCCCCTCCCTTTCTTCCCTCCCCATCCTCAGCTGCCTCCCACTTCTGGGTACGGTTTGCCCCTCTGGGGGCGGGGGTACCCGGACCTGGGATATAGAGTATGTTTGGGGAGTGTGCAGGGCTCGCAAAATTGCTAGCCCGACGTCCCGGGGCTAGCGATTTTTCCAGTCGGGCTACCAGAATCTATCCCTGCCCTGCCCGTCGGGCTATCATAGGAAGGAAAAATATATGTCAATGCTTTTGCATTCTTTCGGAAATGTAGCTGGGTAAATATGTCATTGGCATCGGTGAGCCACTGTCAATATGTGACTAGGGCTGCTCAATTAATCGAATTTTAATCTAAATTACGATCTGGGCTTTCAACGATCATTAAAAATGACTGAGCCGATTATTAGCACCTCCCTCGTGCTTTACTCTCGCGCTGCTCCGTGTGGCAAATCGAGCGCACCTCTCTGCGTTTCGAACACGCGTCACAACAATTAAGAGGAGCTAACAGAGGGAAGCTCGGAAAGCTAAGCAGAAGTTATTTGGAGAGGAGAGTGACTGCCGTTGGCTGAAAAGAGAGGTAAAAAAAACCCTTCAGTGGTGTGGAAACATTATGGGTTCGCGGAGTCAGACGTGGATCAAGTAGACATAGTGTGTAAACTCTGGTGTCGTAGCTGCACCACAGAGCGACATGGCAAAGTTCACTAAACATAGATGTTTACATTTTATTTTTTATATTGCAAACATTTGCACTGTTATCAGTATTTGCACACTATTTTATACTATTTTTGACAATCTTTAAAGCCATTATTCAATACATTTTTATTGTTAAATAAATATCATCAAATAATCGAGATCTCAGTTTCAGTGAAAATAATCGTGATTATCATTTTTGCCATAATCGAGCAGCCCTATATGTGACATATTGAAATCGCATTTGAATTTGCGCTTGTTTTTTGCTTTCACTTTGCAATCGCGCGAACTGTGTATAGAGAGCGACAGTACTAATTGGTGAGTGACGATAATTTGCGCACCAATTCCTCTGACATCGTCTTATCAATCGTTAGTTTACTATCAAACATGACAAGTGAAATCTCCCGCAGCAAGCTTAAACATGTGAGAGGTTGATCGCGCAGAGAATCGCTGAGCGTTATGTGAGTGCGTGTGTAAAGGCAGCAGGATATATATTTTAGTTCTGCAGAGCCAAATAAGACCGGTCAGGGTGAAGAAGTGACAGCCAAAGAAAAGCTTACCACAAAACGGAAAAGTTATGACAAATCAGACTATAAAGTGCAGCTTTATGGTTTCATGGACAAAAGAATTTCTGTTCCTGCAATATAGCTAAATAACCAGGGGTGCACATAAGAGGTCCGCAGGTGCGCATTCGCTGTCAAAATAAAATACGCGCACAAGATAAGAAGTTGCAACGCGTGTTTGCGTCCATAAGATTTCCTGGAGGAGGACAGACATTTGTTTAGAACTCTTAAAGATGTCGAAGAAGCTCCTTTAAGCAATTACTTTGGTGTTCCTCCACCTCCAAAGAAATGTCAGATGGGGTCCGAACCACAAAAGAAGCGCGTATTCTAGGAAAAGTGGTTGCAGGAGGTGAGCTGGCTTTAAACAAATGATGAACGCACAGAGATGTGGTGCAGAATGTGCCATGAAAATCTCACTCTAGCGGACAAAAACACTGCCTTTTATATGGACGCAAACGCGCGTTGCAACTTCTTATCTGTTGCGCATCTTTTATTGTGACAGCGAATGCGCACATGCGGACCACTCATGTGCACCCGTGTAAATAACATAATGTTCTGCCGGGTGTGTTGTTGGTTTCCCTCGATTTCTGAGTCGACAAGTGCCTTTGTTACTGGGACCAGTAATTTTAAGAAAGGTCCCCATTAGAACCCATGAGAAATGCAAGAAATGGATTATTGCTCAGTCTGCAAATAACATACTAAAAATCAACCTGAAAAATCTGTTTAGAACAGCCTACTATGTTGCAAAGAGTGAACTACCACTGGCAAAATTTAGCAGTCTTTGCAAACTTCAAAAAGCAAATGGCCTAGATCTTGGTTCCACTTGCCTCTTACCCGTGACTTCAGTGGAAATTTCAAATTCAGGATCTGACACAGACTGATTCCTGTTGTACAGTTCTTACAGTTCATAGAAATTTCTGTTCAATTACAACCAATTATTTGAGTTGATGATTGTAATTTTTATACAATATTGTAATTTGTGTTTCAACAATTTTTTGATTAATGTTTTGTTTCCGTTACAATATTATACATTAAAGTATAATATTGTAACGGAAACAAAACATAAAAAAAATTGCTCCCTGTTTTATTCGGGCTACTTAAATTTATTTTGGGCTACCAAAAACTGAAGAGTCCCTGCCCGAAGGGCTACCAGGGATTTTGAAATTTTGCGAGCCCTGGTGTGAATGTGTGTACAGTGTCTATTTGTGTCTGTCTCCACGTCGGGTGAGTGCCGAGTATTTGTTTGTGGGAATGCACGTTTGTGTCTGCGTGCGCCTGTTCGTCTGTGTCTATATGTCAGCTTGGGTCTTAGACTCCACCTCTCTGGGAACATCTCAGGCTCTCCGAGGTATGGAGGCCTATCTCCCCTCACCACACTCCCTGCCGGTGGCTGATGCCCTCAGACGTTGGTGTGTTGGTGGTTCTTGGTGTCTGGGGCTGGGCGCTCATGTATGTACCGACTCACTCCTGGTGGCCGATTGGTGGGGCCTGCCACCTGTGGCCCGGCTGGGCCCCTTCCGGGGGGGTGGGGTGCCCCCGGTCCTCTCTGGCACATCTGGCTGCTGGCAGAGCCCACGGGCTCGTCACTGCAACCCCCTCTGGCCTCTGCTTCGTGGCTGCTGGGTGACCTCTCGTTTGGGACTCTCCTCAGGTCTTCCCAGGAGGGTGGCACGGTTGCCCCCCTGGTGGTCCTCCTTGGGTCCTTGTATTCTGGGGCCTGGATCTCCTCCATACCTGCTTCATGCCCTGGGGGACGGGGCTATGGCTCCCCACACTCCCTAGCAGATCGTTACATGGAGAAACCTTTTGAACACAAGCGTGCTGATGCACACAGGTGTGCACACAGGTGTGCACACAGGTGTACACACAGGTGTACACACAGGTGCTCACAGACACAAACTACACCTTTCTTGGCTGCTACCTCAAAGCACATTGTGCGCTGTCAATCTTGCGTGCTGCACAATAACATGTAATATTTAGTATCTACTGTTAGCTAGTTTATTGTGATGGTGTATTTGTTATGTTGCTCTTTTTTATTTGTTTTCTCTTCTGTTTTTGTTTATCTCCATACAGGTGATCCAGGTGTTTTGTTTGTTTTTCTTTTTTTTTCTTCCCCCCTTTCTCACCATCTCTTCTCCCCTCTATTTTTCTTTCTCTCCCTCTCTTTCTTTCATTCTTTCTCCCTGTCCTATCCCCCAGTCATGTCTGTCCCGTCTCTAACAACCGAAAATCAAATCAAATAAATACATAATTATAATAAAGGTCAATCAAATGGACCAATATGGCAAGGCCATGATGATCCACTTGGTAAAGTAAAGCTGCTTGGCATCTTTCTTGGCCTTCAGACAACAATTCTGATGGCTAAAGATCCAAACGGGACAGGCAAAAAAAATAAATAAAATAAAGTCCCATGGATTCTCAGCAGGGCGTCACATAGTGACGGGCCATTAATAACTGACCCCCGTGCCGGATATAATTATATTGTTGGCTACATTCGGGCCGTAAGTTTGACACCTCTGCTCTAAAAGGATTCCCCACAGAGGTCTAAATCATGCCTTACAGTTCAAGGGTAAGAGATTTGTTGAACAAATGCTAAACACCAGCGTGTTATTGCACATTTATACAGAGGATGTGGATCTATTGTTGACCATAGAGGCATTGTACAATGTCTCTCCTTTGTTTTCATTGGTTTCTTTCCGATTCACTTTGTGTCAAGATCGAATGAACCTAGTGAATATGAAGCGATGCACCCTGCAGACATGTAGGCAGCGTTTACCCCACCGTGCCTAATGGTGCATTAAAAAAAGTCAAAAGATTTAAAAAAGTACATTTTTTCTGGTGGTGTTGAGTGATGACACTGTCACTCTATTTTAAATCACTCCTTAATTCCATGGTCTCTTTCTGTGTTGGACAACAAGAACATGCTTAACTCAGTCAAATGGGTCAGCAATTAAAAATGGCAATGCTGACCTTGCTGTCAATTCACATAGAAATCTACTGCTGCACAGTGTTTGTGTAGTTTTGTGTACATGAAGCACTGTGCACCATCCACTGCTCCTTCTTTTCCCTCCTAGTGCTCTGTGAAAATGACCACACAGCCAGGTTCCAGGTCACCCTTTACTGTTAGTGATAAGGTTAGCTTGTAGGAGACTTGATTTGTTAAACCTATATTTAAAAATACCCCTAAGTGATTTACCAGCAAACTGGAGGATGATAAGAAGTTAAGAAAAATATGCTTTGTGGAATATAAATAAGAAAGCAGGAGTGGACAAATCATGTGTGCACAAAAGCATTTTAGAAGGAGAAGACAGGTCAGGAACAGCTGTGTGGTGTTTGCATGTTCTCCACGTCTGTGTCTTTGGGAGGAAACCAGAGTACCTGTGTTAGGTTAACTGGTTCTAAATTGGCCTGGTATATGAGTGACTGTGTGTCTCTCTGTGATGGCCCTCTGACAGCTCAGATAGGCTCCTGCCCTTTGCAAGCTTGAACTGGATAAAAGAAAGAGGATGGATAGATGGTTAGACAGATAAGGAGCGGCTGTGCTCCTTTCTCTTCCTGTGTGTTGGAGATATGTCACATCAAACTCAGACACAAATCTTTGTCTTTGTGCTACGCTGTCTTCTTTCTCTGTTGAGGATATGTAGTTCTCAATACAGATGTCTGTTTTATGGATAGACAACACTGACAAAATCTTTTGTTAATGCTCACTTCTCACTTATCCCTAGCCCCATGTCTTCCTCTGTCATTGCTTGCACTGTAATGTAACCCATTAAGAAGGAAAATACTCTTTCACAGCATGTGACAAATTAAAGGAAAATACAAGGCTTCCTGGGTCCATGCTGCACAGAACTAATGAAGGAGAGAGAAGAAAAGCTAAACCGAGCTGGACGCAGAGGGTGAGCGGAGGGCATCAAGGAACATCGCTCTATTCACTCGGCCTAATTGAGGGATTAAAATCTGATCCCGATCTGGTGGTTGAACTGCTCTCTCCGATTCTCCCGTTCTCATGCTTTTTCTCCCAGCCGCCATCTCTCTTGTCTCTGCTTGACTGTCCTTCCATCATTTCTCCTCCGTTTCCTGGGAACTGTGCTCAGTGAGGCTAGCAGCTGCACGGATGTGCTTGTTCAGACTGATGGGGAGAAACAGTGATGACTGACACACAGAGAAAAAATGTCTTTCTTTTTCATCTTGATCTCAGCCGTGTAAGCCTCCAGCCCCACCGATTCTATCTGACTCCCCACACCTGACATTTCAAATAAAGATGGCCTTCTAAATTTCAATCAGTGATAAAGTTAAGGGAAAACACATTCATTATAATAAATGCCCCTTCTAAACTGGACAGAACTGCAGTAGCTAGACAAACAGGTAAAAACATGGCAACTGGTTCAAATGATCTTGGCACTGCTTCAGGATTCTTCTACTTACAAGCAATTTGGCTTCCAGAGCTGGCAGAGCTGGACAACTGACATAATCCTTGCTGAAGCACAGCTATAAAGCTGTCGGATATGTTTGCAGGAGGTTCCCATGTCACTGCTGTTGTTTCTAATTTGCTGAGGCACTTGAGCTTTGAGATGAAAATATCAGAAAACTGAACTGTGATTTTAGAGGTCCAGAAATGAATGAATTAATCAGACACAGCCCGGTCTGCAGCTCTGCACAGCAGTATGTACAGATGAGTCCTGACAACCCACACTGACATCGTGCAGCCACTCCCAAAACATAAGCTGACTGGACACTCTCTACTGATGAACCAAAACATTATCAAAACAAAAACATTTAGCACTTGTTCACATGTGAGGAAAATGCAACTTTATTTATACAGCACTTGCTAAGGAAGCAGTTTACATCTAAATGAAACAGAATAATGCTTAAGAAACAGGAAGAGGAAGACATTGTATTTGATTTGATCCAATTAAAAATGGATACATAAGCAATTAGAAAATAATTAGAAAGTACGGAACGATGATGAGAAGAGCACTGAAAGAGCGGGACATCACATAAGTGCATGTTAATAAAAATGTTTCAAGAAGTGAATGAAGTCACAGAGTGCTGGTCAATGGAAAGGAGAGGACTCCCACTGGGGGAAAGCATGGTCGCCTTTAGATTTAAGCCTTGAATGGCCAAGACAGCCCCACCTAATAAACTGAGGCTGTGCACGGTCTCACAAGGAGTAAACATTTGTGCACTGCAGCTTGTAGCCAGATCAAAGCTTATTTTAAAAGTGATCAGTAATATTGGAAAATCAGTGCGCTATGATCTGGTAAAGACGAGCAGGATACGAGTGATGTCATGCTGTCTGCTACAATCTTACTGATAGAAAGCAGACAGCAGGTTTTGCTGCTCTGCAAATAAATGGAGGAACGCTCGTTTACAACAGAAAGAAAAGAGTTGCAGTAATAAGCCAAAAGTAAACAAACATGTTTTTCTTTCCATTTTCTTTCAGTTTTTTTATTGTTTGTTTGTTTTGATCTGGCATTTAAATGAAACAGCACTGGTTAAAAAGTTTAGGGGAACACGGATGGGGTTTTAGCAGCAACAGTTTCTCACGGAAGAATTCACACAGCGCTATCAGCTGAAACAAGCTGACTCAGACTTCAGGCTGGTGATGTCAAATTCTGCATACTGGATAGTATTTGATGTCTTTTGTTCGTTTCTCAGATGACGTGTTTCTGCACATGACTACTTTAGTGGACTCCGGCTGCAGTCAGTAGGACGTGTCACACCTTTCTCTGCTCTTGTGCGTCCTTTTATTTCTTTTTGCAGTAAACTGTCTCTCTTTCTCTCCTTCTGATCTTTCGTCACAACATCCGTCAGGTACTCTTGCTGACACACACGTATGATTGCTCATTAAAGAGTAACACAACGTTTCAGATGCACGTGTACAGAACAGAATAGCAGTGTTGTTTACCTGTTTTACCACTGTCTAGCGAACAGTCTGTGTATGCGAGGGAGGAGAGTACAGAGGAGGTGAATATTGAGAACGAAATACTGTTTACAGCAGAGCGGCTGCCTGATGTACCACTGGTTTCCTGCTTCCTTTGCTTTTATTTCTTATTCTCTAAATTCGTAGTTTCTGTGCTTCACTGAATGAATATGAATTAGGGCCGGATGCTGTCCATTTCTGCTTAAAGCTTCCTTTTTACTCCAAACGTGTTTTTTGTCAGAGGATGTCGATCATAAATGTAATGTACACACATACAGGGCTCCGACGCTTCGTGTAAAGCATGGCTGTGCAACGCGCCACTGTCACCATGGAAACGTTTCACCCACGTGCGCGACTAAAATCTGACCTGTAATACAAATGTATTTATGAGACGCGTGTGAACCAAAAGTCTGACAACATGAAGCCCACACAGACTTAAACAGAAACACCAACAACACACCGGCAGGTACCACCGTTTGTTTTACACCGACGGAAGCTTCCAGAAATGAACTCAGTCTGACCGTGTTTGAATGACACCGCGTAACGATACCAACAGGGTTGAGTCTAAAGTACGAAGGTAAATATGCTTGTGAAAAATAAAAAGTGAGAATTTCAAAACACAAGTTTAAATTCCTCCCACCGTCCAAAGACATGCAGTTTGAGGGGATAGGTTAATTGGATAATGCAAATTGTCACTAGGTGTGAATGTGAGCGTGAATGGTTGTCTGTCCCTGTATGTTAGCCCTGCGACAGACTGGCGACCTGTCCAGGGTGTACCCCGCCTCTCGCCCTATGACAGCTGGGATAGGCTCCAGCGCCCCCCGCGACCCTGGAAAGGATAAGCGGAAGCGAATGGATGGATGGATGGATGAAGTTTAAATTAAAAGTAGAGCATATTTACCTTCATGCTAAAGCAGGGCATGGGGTGTAATAAACCATACTTTGTTTTATATTTTACTTTATTTCAACACTTTTGTAACATTTTTCAAATTGAAAGTGAAATCATATAAAATACTGTATTAATTAAATTGCATTAATATTTAAAAATATCAAGAGAAAAGCTGAAAAGTGGACCTGAGTGTTGTTGTGTTGGACAGTGAATTATTATTAATATTAATGAACATCTACATCATCATAACGTCTGTTTTGAGCAGCACAGAAACTTTGAATCAAAGCAAACCTCAGAATGCTGATGTGCAGCCATCACTGCGCCTTTAAAGGCTGACACACACAAACTCACACATGCAGAAACACAGAAATGTGCTTGAATATGATACACCAAAGCTGGAGATAAAACACGGTCACAAAGTACTGATAGTATTTATATATTTTTGCATTTAAGAAAACGTTTTCTTTGAAAAGCTAAATTTAATATGCAACATACATACAATCAAAGGGTCGTTGGGTTAAACTTTCTCAAATAGAAACTAGTGAGCAATTTATTTTGAAAGACCTGTGTTTTTTTTCTCCTTTGAATATTTATTATTGCTCATTAGTAAGACAAAAGTATTTCTTATTATGAATCAATGGGATAACTGATACTTGATTATTGACATAATCAATGGTTATATATTAACGTGTATATTACACTGACCTGAAAATTGAATTGTGAACAGTCAAAAGAACAGCAACAAATTTCTTTGGTCAGTTCTGAATGAGTAATGCAGTCAGAAGGAGCAGTAAGCTTAATAGAAAATAAAATCTTGAAGAATTAGATTGTATCATTTCCTTTTGTAGAGAATGAAACCATTTCATATTGTTGGCAAGGAATCAGCCGCACAAATCCAGCATGTTCATCTGTTCCTCCAGTAAAGCAGGCTGTTGTGATATCTCTGTCTGTCCTCACGTTCTGCTGCACGGCACAGGAGGAAGTGTCTGGACAGTCTTGCACTGCATGCTCTGCATGGATGGGACTTCATAAAAAAGCCTTTGTGGTGTATTATCTCCACACTACTGAATTCCTCTGACACTTCTTTTCACAAAAGTCTATTGGGGTGTCAGGTTAGGTTAACGTGACGTAGCTGTAACTCTATCACAGCCACACGTTTGGTTCGGCATGCTGCTACTGGCATTGTGCTTTTGTACTGTCAGCCAAAACATGAATGGAATGAGTTCCATTCATGTTCCATCTCTTGACTTGATATTGTCACATGTTCTTGAAGAAAAGTCATTCTGAGACAATTATCAGTGTTGTTTTATTGCACAGGCCTAATACTAATTCATTTGGTCCATGATTATGAGACGGCAAAGCAAGCTTTAGTCAGATGAAACAGCAGGAGCAATTTGTCAATTACATCATGAATTACAAGCTAAAAAAAACAATAGTACTAAAAAGTATTATGGCTGCGTGGGAACAGCGTGGCTTCTGAGTCCAGCACTGGCTTTGCGGCTAACTCGCCTGGCCTGTGGGCCTATTTCAGAGCACTGTGAGTGGAGCTGTGATGTTGCTGAATTTTGCGGAGGTGGCGAGCGGCCAGAGTTACTGCATAACTGGATTTAGCAGACAGAAGATGACTGGATGGATCGACGTGGCAGACTGGGTTGTCGGCTGGTGAGAAAACTGCTAGAAAGTTTCCCATGATGACCGGCGCCGCCATGACGTTCAGAGTGTTTGGGTTTCTTGGATTTCCTGGAGGGAAACTGATGAAGCAGAGCTGTGCAGTTCTTCGTCTGATGTGGTGACGGACAAGAGCGCGATTGTAAGCAAATGGAAGGATGAGTACGATGATGTTACTCTTGTAAGATAAGCTGTATTAAAGAGCTCGAAAGGTGTTCGCACCAGGGGAGAACCAGGGGGTCATATATAGAGAAGAACAGGAAGGGGCGTGTTTGGAGGCGTGGTCCTGAAATTCATTTATCTCCAATAATTGACCAGCACTGGGCATCAATTAAAATTTTCACAATTAGATTAAACGACGAGTAAGTTTGGTACCAGCCAGTGACAACAGCACATAGTTTTCACTTATACACACACTTCTTATTGTAACGCTTAGTGATCGAACACACACACACACAAAATGCATGCACTACACACAGCTTTTGTTTACGCTGCAATATGGTGACTGCAGTACACAAACCAAATTTGAACTGTATTATGTGCATACACATATCTGCTCGCTGTCCCACATACCCGACACACCAACGTGCACTCAAGAGGACAAAGATGCACACACATGCAGACACACTAATGTACCTGAGAGGGACGCTGCTGTGATGTAGGTCACTAATCTGTTTCCGTCCTCTCTGTCTTTTTCTCTTCCCCTGTTGCTCACCTTTCTCCTTTGTTCTCTTCAATCATTCCCCTCTCCCTCTCCTTTTCTCCTTTATACTATGTCTTCATGCACGTCTTCCCATCTAATATTTTTTCCACTCTGTGTGTGTGTTTGTGTGTGTGCATGTGTGTGTCCAAGGTGCTCAGAAAAATATGTATGTAAGCACCGAGGCCTTGTGGTCGCACACACCGACTGCATTTCAGAAAATGGTTGTAAGTGCCTCAGTGAGATGCAGAAAAATGCAGACTGCTGTAAAACAAATGTCCTGCTATGACCTTATAGACTGGTGTCTGTGTCACATTACATTTCTTCAAATAAAGGATGATTTTAAAACCACTTTAAAAGGCTTGTCACTTCATAGTTTCATTGGATTTTTTATATTCTCAATGCAGCAAAATTTCTATTGTTACTCTTGGAATTTGGTGGATTTATATCATTTTATTATTTAACATCAGGAGCAAATCTGACTCCACTGGGTTGTTTGCTGTTTTTTGTTAAACCCCTCGCATGTGAAAATTGAAACGATACAAAAAGATCAAGACAGGAGAAGAAAACGTCCTACACTGGACCACCAGTGTGATAACTTCCATATTTACGATCACTTCCTTACCTTTAAAGAAAAAAAGTAAACTTAGTAACAAGGGTTTCACAGTGGTGTTGCTGAAGGACAAAGCAAAACAGCCAGCAGTCCTGAGGTGTATGAACCAATTGATTTGACTTCACAAACAGGAAAGAAAAAGTCTCATCAAAAGCAAGAAGACATTTCTGTTCTGCCTAATCGCTTCACATCGCACCTTCAGACACTTTTGTCATCTGACCAGGGGTCCTTTCACCCAAAACGTTCCAACTCAAAGAAAAGCAGCGCATCATCTTCCTCCTCCTTATCTCAAGCCTCATCTGCCAAACTGAAGATGATGTCAGAATTACTTACAGTCAGCACGTTAGCCTTGTGACCCTCCTGTCTCCAGACAGCTGACAGCGAACCAGCTATACAAGAACAACAGCAGTAAACTAACTGTGTGCCAGCTCATGTTAGCCCTACACCGTACTTTCCCTCTGATAAACAATTTGATTATATATTCACATCATTTGCGGAGTTTATTTGCTAATTGTCCGCCCAACAATGTTACACCCACTTCAAAGAAAGTACTACTTCGAGCAGGGCGATATGACCAAAAATATTTATCATGATATACATTTGAAAATTTGCCATAACGATTTAACTGATGATATAATTGACACTAGATAAAATACTTTACAACTCCACAACTTTCTTAGTGCAAAAAAAACCCCCATCAATGTATTTTCACTTAAACAAGCAGCTGTTTTTTATGTGCATTAAAGTTATATAAAAATGTAACAGTGCAAATGCAAATTCCTTGCTGACAGTTTAACCAAAAGGCATTTCCAGTGGAAACTGGCCGACATATCCTCAGCATAACCATGTATAATATCCACAAACTTAAAAAGAGGTTATACACACACAATACGGTAATATTATGTTGAAGCACAGTACGTATCACTCCGCGAGGCTCCTGCCTACGATAGCCGTAATGCTCCGACAATCCATCAAGCAGTGCGGCTTCGTAGCTTAGCAAAGTCGTACTACAACATTTGACAGATTTTCGAGCGCCGTGTAGCACATAAAATCGTTTCAAGGTCAGTAAACACAACCAGAATTCATACATAAGGCGCACGGGATTATAAGGGGCACTGTCGATTTTCAGAAAAATCAAAGGATTGATTTTAAGTGTGCCGTATTTTCCAAAAAACACGGTAATAACGACGGCCCGCTAGCCTGCTCTACCAAAAAGAGTGCTTTGTTGTGTATCTGACGGACGAAAGCTAAACCAGTTCCACACCACTGAAGTTGCAGCATTTTTACAAACCAGTTCTGGTTCATCGTTTCATTCAACGATCCGCTTTCCCCCTTCTCATTCTCTGTCGCCACCATGATTTTTCCGCCATGTGCGTATGAAAACAAAGGCACTGCGCATGCGCGTTTTACCCATATTCTATCGCCATATTTCATTTTCTTATCGTTGCCCAACATTATACCGGTATTACCGTGTATGATATGGCCCAGCCCTAGTACTACTAACACTGGCTAACAGTGTGAGTAGTCTTATGTGTGTCGTATGCAAAAACAGCAGTGTTACTGTTAGTGAAATCCTCAACAACTCCTCTAAGTATCACCGTCATCGAGCTCCACAGACTCATCGACTCATTGCACACTGAGTTGTGTAGCCAGAGTAAACAGACATGGACGCGTCTCACCTGACACTGACAGCAGGCCAAATGGTAAAGACAAGTAAGGACTAGTAGACAGAGTGTGCCAGGCACACACAACTGTACACGTATTTTAGTTTGGATGTGATGGTAAAGAACGTGATCCCTGAGAGAAGTTATACAGTGCTATTAGCACAGTGGTTTCTCCACTATCTCTGTTTCTATCCAATAGAGAAAATGTAATTATACTCTGAGACTGTAGTTAAGCTGTATCCTCTCTTCTGCATGTATAGTCAAATGAAATGCATAAATTAAATAAATCTGTATGAGATGGTGTAATTAAAAAGAGGGGAAAATAGACTGTGAAAAGTTAGTGTGTGTGTGCATTTTTGAAACTGTGAGTGGGCAGCGAATGTTATGCTACACTTGGAAGTCAGCTTAATTGGTTGACTTTTGCTGGCCTCACCAGCAAAAGCCCTCTCATTAACCGCAATGAGTGGGCACACCAACCACAGACACACGTGGTGTACATGCATTCATCCACACACACACACACACACACACACACACACACACACACACACACACACACACACCAAGGTAAAGAGTCATCAAACTTGATGACATCATGCCAGCTGTTAGTGAGCTCATAGACAAGAAGATGCAGACTGTGAACAACAGGAATAAAGAAAATATGATTTGTGCACTTTCTTTGTTCTGGTTGGCTGTTTGTGCTCTTCACCACCTGTTTGTCACAGCACAGCTACCATCAGCATGCGCCAAGGAGAAAGAAGTCGCACTGATATCCTGCTGTCTGCTACTTTCTAAACCCCACTTTTTGGAAACCTTAGGTAGATGCAGACTGGTCCTGAACAACACTGTTACTGACCATAAAATGTTGGATAATTGGATGCCACAGCACTGTTGCCATTCAAAAGCTGTTAATCCTGCAGTATAGTTGCTTCCAAAGGACAAATATAGGCAAAAAGAGATGAGAGCCCCAGCTGAAACAAACAAATGAGGAGGAAGCCCGTAAATCCAGATTCAGGATGAGTACGTGATTTAAAATTATGCTACAGGTAAAATAAACTAACTGTAACCTTGACAAAGCTACAATTTTAGATTAATACAGGTTTTAGATGGCAACTAACACTGAAATGAAATAATCATATGGTCCTTTGTTGGTTTATTTTAGGAGCATGCTAAAGTGCCTGTTATTGCCCAAGGTAACATTTGCAGTTAATTGTACTTAAACAATACTGCTTTGTTTGTGTAAAGAACAAGAACGCGGAGAAGTGCTTTTACTTTTATTCCTTACTGTAATTACAAAAGACTGCAGAAGAGCTGCAACACGTCTTATGCTTCAGTAGGGGGACGCGTTTATACAAAGACAAATGCAAACAATTCAAAAGCAATTTGCACTGATAACACATCATCACAGGCAGAAGTACAAGTTAAAGTAACTACCATCAAATAACTCTCTTTATAAAATCTGCCATGACACTTCCACACTTAGAAAATCCCAAGTCTTTCAAATCTGTGCTGGTAATTTTAAAACTGCTTGGTTTTCTCGGCTATGAAAGGCAGTTATGACAAGTGGCTTCTTAACCACGCTCAGATAAGGTAGGCGCTCGTGCAGTATGCTGCCAAACATACAATATCACATTTGACTCACACAAATATGAAACTATAAAGAGCTATAAAACATCAGTATTAGAAAAAAAGTGAAATAAAAAATAAGGTTGATCTGAAGCAAAAGAGTGTTCAAGCATAGCCTTAGTGTGAGAGAATCTTTTACCACTGGCATGTGTGTATCTGCAGGGGGAGACCTTTAAAGCAGAAATATGACCTTTTACGGGGTCTTTGGAGACGGTATGCATGTTAGCGGCCCACTGCCTAGTTCTTAAACTTAAACTGAGGTTGTCCGTTCTATTTCCAGCAGCTCCACTAGTGCTCCAAGGGTTCTGGGTTCCACCGGTCTTTAAGGCTGACGTCATTAGCCGTTTCCAGGTCCAAACTCCGCTTCTGGTCCTAAAGTCAATCGAACACTGCGGCATCACTGAGAGTTACAAACTGTCTAAATTCTTTCACCTTTAACCTCCTAGGACCTGGCGTTACTGAAGTTGGACTAGCTGGTATATAACGATGTGCTACGTGATCGCTAGCTACACAGCTATGTTAGCATAAACACAGTGAAGCTGGAGGATGAACACTAACTTTTTTCCACTCCATAAAAGTTAACGTGAGGGTTCCTGATGGTTAGGGACAAATGCAATCGCATGGCAGGATGCTGTAAACAGACCAAACTTCAGTCAGGAGAACAACTGAGATAATCCAGCCACAATACAGGTTAGTCATTCATATACTGCTGCATGGGCTGGGCTGGAGTTACAGCGGAAGGGTTTAAAATGAACAGCGATAATAAAAACTGAGAGAGGCTGACAGTGATCACTGACTGTTTTTAGGGGCTTGTTTAGATTAAACAGAACAAGATAGAAAACATTAAAACATGTTAAAAACACAACAGCCTTAATAAACTCAGAGCAGTTTGGACCTGGAAGCAGGGTTCATATGTCATCACTTATAGACCGGATTGTGACTAAAAGAGCAAAACAAGATTTAGAACAATTGTTGCCAGAAAGCCTCATCTTTTTAAACTGTGAATGTGATGTCACTTTTGGCGTGCTGTACAGTTCTTGAGTGTGAGAATGGTGGCTATCATAGGCCTATTGGGCTGAGTGTTTCCAGGCAGAGTGAAGAGTCCAACCGACTAGAGCAGGGCGATATGACCCAAAAATATTTATCATGACATACATTTGAAAATTTTCCATAACGATATAACTGACGATATAACTGACACTAGACAAAATACTTTACAACTCCACAACTTTATTAGTGCAAAAAAAACCCCATCAATGTATTTTCACTTAAACAAGCAGCTGTTTTTTATGTGCATTAAAGTTATATAAAAATGTAACAGTGCAAATGCAAACTCCTTGCTGACAGTTTAACCAAAAGGCATTTCCAGTGGAAACTGGCCGACATATCCTCAGCATAACCATGTATAATATCCACAAACTTAAAAAGAGGTTATACACACACAATACGGTAATATTATGTTGAAGCACAGTACGTATCACTCCGCGAGGCTCCTGCCTACGATAGCCGTAATGCTCCGACAATCCATCAAGCGGTGCGGCTTCGTAGCTTAGCAAAGTCGTACTACAACATCTGACAGATTTTCGAGCGCCGTGTAGCACATAAAATCGTTTCGAGGTCAGTAAACACAACCAGAATTCATACATAGGGCACACGGGATTATAAGGGGTGCTGTCGATTTTCAGAAAAATCAAAGGATTGATTTTAAGTGTGCCGTATTTTCCAAAAAACACGGTAATAACGACGGCCCGCTAGCCTGCTCTACCAAAAATAGTGCTTTATTGTGTATCTGACGGACGAAAGCTAAACCAGTTCCACACCACTGAAGTTGCAGCATTTTTACAAACCAGTTCTGGTTCATCGTTTCATTCAACGATCCGCTTTCGCCCTTCTCATTCTCCGTCGCCACCATGATTTTTCCGCCATATGCGTATGAAAACAAAGGCACTGCGCATGCGCGTTTTACCCATATTCTATCGCCATATTTCATTTTCTTATCGTTGCCCAACATTATACCGGTGTTACCGTGAACGGTATGATATGGCCCAGCCCTACAACCGACCCTGCATCTGTGAAGCAGCTGCCTACGCCGTCATACTCTGCGTATAATGCAGAAAGGGCTGAAGGTAAATGGAGAGACCTAGCTGACAGTGAAGTCAATTCTGCTTGTAAAGTGCAAACATAATGTTGAATACAGACAGTAACACAGTGCTACAATGAGATTACATGTCACCAGCAAAAAAGCTCTTTGAGGCAACTGTTGATAGTTGTTGTGATATATACAAAACTGAATCATTTCAACATAACTTCTGAAAAGCCAGACTGACAGCAACACTTGTATAGGGCTCAAATCTAATATAGCACATTGAAGTTCAGCATCTTTTTTCTGCAAAAATATTTTTCATAAATTTGTAGTAAATTAGGGTTTGATCTCATCCCCTGAAACACAAAAGACTCATCCGTACACCATTTACTGCTAATATGAAAACATTTTAAGTGTTCATGTGTGAATATCAAGTCAATGCTAAAATGACAGTTAATTAGTTACAGCAATTTGATTGCTCAAGCAGTATTAAAATTGATGTCGAGTCCCCTACTGCCACATGGTGCATTACGCGGTGCACTGATCCTTGATGCTTCCAGCACCAGGACGGCATTGGTGGTAAATGTTCAAGTTATATTAGCATGGTGGCTGGTGTCTGTCAGTAGCAGCCCTGACTTCACAAGAGTTTCTGCATTTGTTCAATTAACAGATTTAAGGTATGCAATACAGACGCAATATATAAGATAATGAAATAAGATAATTAAGAATTTTTTGTAGAGTTCTGTTGGCATTACAGTTCATGTGTGATATCACTCTTTTACACTGATCAGCTTACTGAGTTCTCATCTGTATCACTATAACATAATTATATGTGTTCATCTGATCAGTAATATATCGTACAGTAAAGGGTCAGAGTCTGGACTCCTTCCCACAAGTTGGTGTTTTTAAAAGTTTTCATAAAGCTAATAAAGCTCATAGATAAAGTTTTGACAGATGGGATGGTCATTTGTCAGTGATTAGTGGAGC
This sequence comes from Pelmatolapia mariae, assembly GCF_036321145.2. NCBI lineage: Eukaryota > Metazoa > Chordata > Actinopteri > Cichliformes > Cichlidae > Pelmatolapia > Pelmatolapia mariae. The sequence goes on from NC_086232.1 coordinate 2,930,260, forward strand.
TGCTTTTAGCGTGTGTTACTCCCTGACTGAGGCAAGGCAGCTGACATGTAAACTTCAGATAATCATGGCACACATAATGACCATTTGTTATTAAAATATACGATTCACATTTCATTTTTCTTTATCAGATTGAAAATGTCTTGTATTATGTTTTTTTCATAATCCACCTTTACTAAAATTCCTACATTAGACCTCCATGACCCGTGAGAAGTTTATGACAAGTTTATGTCCAAGAAAGTAGACAGACAAAATAAAACAGATGACACACCAAAGGATTTGATCTAATCTACGGTTTGAGGAGAAGTGGCAGCGCAGCTTTAAATCCAGTCACACTTCACTGTTTATCAGTTTTACTAAATCTCTTTTTCTGTGTGTGTGCTATAATATTTCATCAGTTTATCACACATAATAGTTCCTGAGCCAACAAAAACCTAATCAGTGAATGTAAAAACAGAAACAGAGCGATGGAGGAGATGACTAACACCACATATAACTCATTGCTGACAAAGCAACACTGATAAAAGGTAAAGACACACACACACACACACACACACACACACACACACACACACACACACACACGGTAGCCTTCTGTCTCAAACCAGCAGGCAGTGGTTGCTCTGTGTGTGTGTGTGTGTGTGTGTGTGTGTGTGTGTGTGTGTGTGTGTGTGCATGTTTTACAAGGGACATGAGACCACCACTACACTGCATTAATAAAACAAGCACTTATGTCAACAAAGGTCAGGGCCACACCGACACACACACACACTTCCTGTAAACTGACCCCATGGTGTGTTGGGGTAGCGACCTCGCCTTGCCCCTGACACCTCCCAACAAAGGAGCAGACTGAGGGAGGCAAAGGTTTGAAGGAGCATGAGGGAGTGGCAGGAGGGGGTGGCAGATCAGTCTACAAAGAGGATACGGGTTAAGCAAGCGCGTGTGTGTGTGTGTGTGTTTGTACTTTTTTTTCTTCACTAAATGAATCTCTGAGGTTTTCCAGTTGTTTAACCCCTTCTCACTCAGTGTGGAGTTCACGTTTTTTAACCCCAGGAGGGGATTTACTGACAATGAATAAAGAAGAAAGAACACAAAGAACTTTTGGCAAATATTACTACAAATATTACTATTTAACAAATATTGGTGCTTACCGCACAGTGAAACAAATAAACATAACAGTCATGGAAAGTTAAGGTTCTATTAATTACTGAGGTCATTCTTCACCCATCACCTCTGTATTGTTCTTGATATTTGAGCAATTTGCATACATATGTGCTACTTCTTAAATTTGTAAACTCTGTAACATATTGTATTATTTAAATAGTTTAGTCTGTTACTGTAACCCACATAAGTTCCTTAGTGATAAATAAAGTATTCTGGTTCTGATCCTTTCACTCACTTCCATAAACCATCCTGACTACATTATCTGCAGAACTTGAATTCCCGTGCAACTTTTCTGTTCAGAAATACACACACACACACACACACACACACACACACACACACACACCTATCTATCTATCTATCTATCTATCTATCTATCTATCTATCTCTCTCTCTATATATATATATATATTTATATATATATATATACAAAATTTTTAATTTATTTTATCAACTTTTCTTCTGACGATGCTGTCTGTGTTGAGCGCTCAGTGGATCTGCGTTCGACTTCTCCGCCCTGGCTGCACTGTCGAGTGCAGATCCACTGAGCGCAGCGCAAGCTAGCGAGACAGAAGTTAAGCTCGTTGCAGCATGGCAAATTGAACCTCCCCCACCCTCATTCAGATCTGGCCTTTGGAACTATTTTGGTCTTCATGTGAAGTATGACCCTGAAGGTAAGCGCGTCATGTACAAAAGTAAAACAGGGGGCGTTTATCAATATGCGTACTTGTGCGTACTTGCGTTCTCGTGTACTCGTGATACGTCATCAGTCGGAGACCAAGTACTGTTCCAATTCGAAGTACGCATCAAGCCGAGAACGCGAAAAAGTCCCGGATGTGTTCTCGATCCGCCCGTTTTATCGAGCATGCATCGGTGTGGACTTGGGACAGCTATATATCCCAGAATGCATTTTGTCCAAAACTCAACAGCGGACTCCCGGCACATCCCCCCCCCCCGCTCGCACGTCTCACTACTCAGGTTAAAGAAACCCCAGCAGCTGTCTATAGTATTGAGTGTCCACTAGAATAGAAATAAAAGCGTTCTAACATCTCACCTGCTTGTTTTTATTAAGGTATGTACACGTATGTACATGTACACTATTTTTATTAATAGAGGTTTCACTACTGAGGTTAAAAATGATATATAAGTCACTTAGATCACTTCTAAATGTTAATGTTTGGTTTATTTCAGTGTTTTATTTGTTCCTGGGTAAATCGGTTTGGCTGTGATTAAAGTTAAGCTTCATAACATGTTATTCACAGTTAAATTAAGAGGGGACGGCAGTAAAAGCTCCGGACCTGTGACATCATCACGTACGCAGGTGTTCCAATTGTACAAATCACGAGTCCGTGCTCGCGTTCTCGGCGGGTACGTACTCACCGAGGACGCGAGTACGTACTCGCGTACTTGGGCATTGATAAACGGCCAGTATGTTGGATGTGCCACGCAATGCTCAATTACATGGGTGGGAACTAGTGTGTTAGCGCAGTTTGCTCATTAACGTGTTGACGCCGTCCAGCGCCACGCACGGGGCGATCCGCGGTAGCCGTTAACGGAGATTTGCCGTGTTGTGGCGTTAACGTCATTTCAACGAGATTAACGCTGACAGCACTAGTGGGAACACAACGAATATGACTGCATATTTACGCCGACATCATCCTAGTGCAAAGACAAGTGGAAGCAGACAAAAACAACAAGCACGCATGCTACAAACTTTACCCGAGCCATTTAGACAGCCGTTAGCACATGATTCTCCTTATGGGGACCTGATATGTTTAATATGCTGCTGAGAATATACCCCAGAAGAAGCGTATAGTATAGCTTTTATTTTGGAAAGAGCCATTTCTCTGTAATAAACTCTCTTTTCCAAAGATGAGGGATTTCTCCATCAGATATTTATTTTTTTATTACTTTGTCGTTTCAGCAAAATTAAATTTAAAAACTGTACTTTTGAGTTAAAATATATATTTATAATTTAATAAATGACAAATTAAAAAGGCATGAACATTTTTTTGTATCGAAAAAATATCGAACCGTGACACCAAAGTATCGAACCGAACTGAACCGAACTGTGAATTTTGTGTATCGTTGCACCCCTAACATATATATATATATCAAAGACAGACCCTTTGCACCACTTTTGAATTTAAAGTCACATTAGCTGTAAAAACAGATATGGTTCTTGCAAAATGGTATAAACAAGACATGCTGTAATTTTCACAATTTTGTTAACGCCTTCAAAGCATTTTAGCAAAGATTCACTGAGAATGTGTGTGTGTGTGTGCGCGCGCGTTGGGGCGGAAGTGAGGGGGCTCAAGAGAAAAGAAACTGGCGAGTTAACAAAGTGAGCAATCAACTGCAAAAGCCTCAAGGCACACAAGCCTGTAAGGATTTAAGAGTGTTACTGAGCTTTTTAGTCCACCTATCTGTCCATCTGACAAATGACACCACGAGCCGTCCAAATCGTACTCCCATAGTGAGTTAACTCTGCAATTTGCACATACACAAAAAACACAAAACACAACTGCTTTTGAATTTACCCATAATCATTATCACAATAGTAATTTTCACAGTCAAATGGCTGAGAAAAAACAAACATGGTACGTTGTTACTGATTGTAGCTGAAGCAATGAAATGCTTTACATGAACAATAACAGCAGCAGATTACCTGTCACAGTTTTTTCATTTATTTGGTTTCAGCATAAACAAAAGAGGAGAAACGGTTCCCTGCAGGATGCTTATGACACAGTGCAGCAGTGCAACAACAGAAATGAACACACACACACACACCAGGTTCTCATGGTTCATATTACCATCACATCGTCTGTCTTCATTTCATTCAGTCTTCATTTCCCAGAGAAGCGAGATAAGACCTGAAAGGAATGATGGAGGGCTCCTGTGCATCGCCTCTAAGTGTGTGCGTGAATCCACGCGTTCACATGAGACTTTGTTTTATAAAAATTACTGAGAAGGCCTGAGAGTTTCATCCTGCACACTAAAACACCAGGTCCCCCTTACAATGCTAGTTTTTAATTAAAGACATGTTCCTCATCAGTTTCTTGTCTGTTGTTCTGGGATCTTCTGCTGCCCTGACACTTGTTACTGCACCGGCAATGACTTGAATTCATGCTGCATATAAGATGTGGCATCTTATATGCATATATGCTGTTCATGCTGGTTTCTGTTGCTTAAAGGTGACAAAAGTATTAAAGGAGGGGGAAATGTTATTACATATGCAGGCTGAGGTTTATCTGTCACTCTGTTAGACCTGTGATAGGCTGGTGACCTGTTCACAGTGTACTCTTCCCCCCCCCCAATATTTCCTCTTGTCATTATGACAGAGGCTTGACCCTAATGCAACTAACTATTTTCTAGCATCCATCTGTATCACTTGTTCCTCTACAGCAGTGCTGTGTGACGGTTAGCAGTGGCACCATGATATAAGGTAAACCTTCCACCTGACAGTGATGCAGTGAGTGGAGCACTTTGGGTAAAGGTTTTATCACTGTCACAGGCAGCCTTTTTATCAAAGCCGGTACAGTTTATATTGCAGAGTTCAGGTCACGTCTTCCTGCATACCGTGGAGGGGTGGGGGGGTGAGGATGAAGTAAGGAGGTGCTGTTTGCACACCATCTGGACTGGGTCTCTGATAAGGAACAGTCAGTCTACACCTCATCACTCAGCCTTGTTTTTCTCGTAACCTTGTGTAAACTACTCTGAATCTTCTTCTCTTCTCTGATGTGATTCTACATCTCGCTTTTTCATCTTCACTCATATCACTTATGAGATAAGAACAACAATATCATCCATTTGTGGGATGTATACTGCCCAAGTCATTTACTTGTGACATATTAAGCGACCTGTTCTTTTTCACTATTATATAAAAACAATACAAATATATCACCTTGAGTAGCTGTGACATCCTTTGTTGGCCCATTCTGTTACAGAAAGCCTAATTACCAGCACCACGTCACTTCCTTTATTATGAATTAGCATTTCATTGTTTCATGTTGCAGCCCTTCAAGGACTGAATATTTCTCCCAACTTCCAGACTGCTGTTATTGCTGTGGCCCTTGGCCCTGTAGGCCCACATCTTTGCATGTAATGAAAAATAATAAAACAAGGAAAAATATGGTCAAAATAATATGAATGAGCCAGACCATTATGTGTCCCCTAGTGAGTGTTATAAGAGAACTATTGTAAATCTTAGTGTCTGCTCGTGTACGCATAACAAACAAATAATGTTATACAATATATCACTGTGCATGTGCAGGTGTGGCAGTCTGAGGCACTTTAGCAGTAATTGAAACTTTTACTTTCTGAGTAGTAGCCCCATCTAGAGTAATGCAGTCCATCAGGAAAATTACTACTGTCTCACACACACACACACACACACACACACACACACACACACACACACACACACACACACACACACATACTTGGAAGTGCGGGCTACTATCTCACCTTCATTCCTTAACTTGGATTTCATAGTGTGTGCCCTTCTTCTGATGACTTTCATAATTTTTTCAAGCTTTGCACACACACACACACACACACACACACACACACACACACACACACACACACACACACACAAACCCCTATATCATAGACAATCTAGCTCACATATCCCTCTAAAACACCTTGTTGCTAGGAGATAGTGCTCTATTTATGGAGGGAGAGTGATAGAGAGACAATAGAATGAGTGCACATTGTGTGTGTATATACACAACTTCAGGAACTTAACTCTCCTAAACTTCTCATTCCTACTCTTCTCTTTCATTTATCCCTATCACTCTCTCATCCTGTGGCTCTCTCTCACACACACACACACTCATAGCCTTTTTTGTCCTGGACTAGAGACACAGTACGGGCTAGGACAATGTATGTGTTCATGAAGTGCACGCATGAGTGCACATGTGAATGTGTACGTATCTGCAGGAAGCTGAATTCCTCTGTGTGCATGCATGTGTGTGCGCCCCAGCAGGTCATATAATGCTTGGCTGGTTGCATTGTCTGCCCCAGCGGTCAGTCCGTCACACACTCTGTCCCCTTAATCTGCAAATACATCTATTATAATCTGATAAAGCCTGCAGAGAAAATAGCGCTCTTCACTGGAAACACTGAAACAAAGACACAGCTCTGCAGGGTGAAACACGAACGTACCTACAGCACCATCAATTTGCCCTTAGAAGAGCACCACCTATGAAACCTCGTATTTTCTTGATGATGCAAAATAAGAAGGCTCTCAACATCAGTTAATGACAGATCAAAAAAATTAAAATACAGACTTTACTACTTTGTTACAAAACACTTCAAAAGAAGTTGTTCATTTCGTTCAGTTGTTAGGGAAAAAACCTGATAAAAAAGACTTAAAAAAAAGAAATTCAAGGATTCACATCTATTCAAATACGCCTCCTTTGTTTTTGCAGTACAGTTGTCATAACACAAAGTAATTCAGTCTTTGTGACAGCAATAATTATCAACTTGTGTTTTATATGTGCAAATGAGTCCTTTGTATAAGCATCTCAACAAGTGAGATAACACAGTGAAAAACTTGCAAAATAAATGAAAAGACCTTAAAGGTGCTTTTCCTATTAATGTAACCACCAGTGGAATGCTGCAGCTGTCTGTGCTGCTTGACTGACTGCATTGTCTCTCCCAGTGGTTGGTCTCAAACCCGTAGTCCTCCTAATTCACTCAAACATTCCAGAGAATAAGGAAAAAGAAAACCTAAGCCTTAACCTTACCTTGATACGCATGTCAAATATACGCAGTAAACTCTTATTAGTCCAACACACAGACGTCTTGACGAAAACGATTTACCGAAACTCAAGCTCTTTTTTTTTTAGTTTTTTGCCATTATTCATGACATCATTATCAAAATCTTTTCAAGTCCTCACCCACTCACAGAACGCACAACTGCATGTAGCGCAGCACAAACACGGAAGACGTAAAACTAGAAGGTGATTTGAATTGCTATTTCAGCTCGAGCATCTTCAGGCCACAGTAAAGGAATCCACCGCTGCAAAATGATTTGATTAAGATATGATACAGTTATATATTGCTTTTATTTATTTATTTTTCTCTGGCGCGTTATCATTCCTAATAGGCCCGCTCCACTCTTAATCAGTTGCATGTGTTCTTCTCTCTACTACAGTCTGTGCCCGCCTTTATCATTCGTCCATCTACAGTCATTTTTAAGCATATTTAATTTCACAGTGACATGTTAATTCCTTTAATCCATCACCCACTTCCTTTTTTGCTTCACATGCATGTTTCAGGAATGTCTCCAAACTTATGTTTCCAATTGAAAAGGTAAAGGGAAGAGGGGGAGGGAGGCAGCGAGACACTGCGAGAGTGAGAGAAAGAGAGACAGGAATGCAAATCTTGTCTCTGGAAGCAATTAGACAGAAAGCAAGAGCCCTCCTTCTCTTTTTGTGTCTGAGCAGCAGCCAGTCCAGCCACCATAACCTCACCTCAACCCAGCGGATGCACACACACACACACACACACACACACCTTTGCCAAATAAGATCGGGTGATACTTCCCAGAGTTGAGTCCACTTTTACCGAATTATGTGTAGTTTAAACGTTATTGTCAAGGTGACAACACAGCGTGTATAAACAAGTGTAAACCAGATTTTTCAATGTAAGTTAATTGTTCTGTCATTTACTCACAGAATAAAAGTGTGAGCATCATTAAGCCCGATAAAGTATCCTTAATGCTTTGCTCATACGATTAAAATTAGCAGAAAATATTAGTAGAACTTGTGAAGATGACACAGCACACACACACACACACACACATAATGTTTAAAATGAAGCACTGCAATACTAGAATTCATAGTAGAGCTTTTGTACTGGACTACATATGGCTCAGGTATTTCAGGCAGGGTTGGAATTATGCTCACAGTAAAAAAAAATATAGATGAAACACATTTTAAAAGCTATGCAATGAACGACTTTATAACCTACATTGATTTCCACTCTGTATTTTGTGCTGCAGCTTAGATCAGCTCCAAACACAAAGTCAGGACTGAAGAGGACGAATGCTGGCAGAGTTCATGAACAAAACTCAGTGTGTGAGCGATGTGTTGTTGTCTTCAGTGAGCGGTGAAAGAAAAACCACTGACCTGAAGATATTAGGTTGACTTTGACTAAAGACAATTACACTCCTGCCACTGTGAGGAACACACAAAGTAACACAAGCAAAGCCTGGAAAAAAACATTTCCGCTTCACTGACACTGGCAGCGTATCATTTAGGAAGACAACAGCAGCGACGCAAGTTTTATATGAAAAGTGGCATTTTTAAAACGACCTTAAAATCACCCCGGTTTCGTAGTTGCATAGCGATGCAGAGATACACACCAGCCTGTGATTAAAATAATGGCATTCAAAAGCATTAAAGAATCAATCAAATAAGAAGGAATGAACTTTTAACTATCACTGTGAGAGCTGGCAGCTTCCCATCCGAAGTCACATTCCAGTCTGGTTACAGGATCGATTTGACCTCTGAAGACTAAAATACAACTTGTGGCTGTAAATTTATTCAAGCTGTCCATACATTAAGAACGAATCCAGAAGAACCTGTTAGATCAATTTGTAATTAATCAATTCACACCAAGATCAGACAACCTCACGTTGCCCTCTTCTGTAACAGGAACTTTCCCATCACATACAGGCAACTTTTATTTTCTTTATGAAAATGAAGAAGAAAATTAGTCAGCACAAAGAAACATCAGTTTGTCCTCCTCCACACGGATTGGGTATTCCCCGTCTATATTTCCTGAAATATGTAACGGCCACAAAATCAAAAACAGACCTTGAAGCAAATATTTACGATACGATTAAGTCATGATATGTTTATAAAAGTCTGTGTGTGTGTGTGTGTGTGTGTGTGTGTGTGTGTGTGTGTGTGTGTGTGTGTGTGTGCAGGCGTGTATGGCGAGGATAAAATAACAGTAAATGACTTTGGTGCCTATTAACAAGTCGTACGTCCTATTACCCGAAAACGCTTGTCTGGTTGGCTAGCCTCCTAAGTGCCTAAAAAAGTATGGCACACAATTTTTAAAAAACGAGAAGCACAAACAGAAAGGCCGGCAAATAAAATATAATCAAACAAAAGAAAGACAGCAGCCAGGAGGGGGAAAGGCAAAGACAGCTCAAACAGACCAATTACACCGTCTTCATGTGTTTTGTCACCTCCTCACGAAATCAAACTATGAGGCCTCATTCTGGCGATACGTGAACACGCTCAAACACACAAAGACTAGCACGCACGCGTGCGCGCGCGCAAACACTGGCTGCTTTGTGTTGCCGATGACTTTACATTCAGTCAGTGAATTTACAGAATGGCAAGCGACTGACTGGAGACCAGGCAACTGCAAAAGACGAGCACACAGTTATACACAGCAAACGCGGTGACAGGCACGCGCGCACACGCACGTGCACACACCGTGCAAAAGAAAACAAATAAATAAATAAATTCGGTCGCGTACCTTGTCTGTGGGAGTACTCCAGTTTCGCCCTGCTTAAAGGGTTAACGCTTCCACAAAAACCATAAATCCTTTCAGGTTCGCATGAGAGACGCCCCGCTGCCAGGGCAAATTTCAGGGTACCTCCGACTGTCTTCTCTCGCTTTTTTCTCTCTGTTTCTGGAGACACCAAAAGCTCGAGCCCGGTTTTCTCGGGTTTGCTCTTGCTTGTCTCTTTCCCCGTCGGTGGGACTGCCTCAGTCTTCTCTCTGACTTCTTGTTCTATACAACCTCTGGAAGGGATGGAGACTGAAGAACACCCAGCACCCCCGTTTCCCTCTACCTTTTTTCCTCTTCTCTCTCTCTCCCAGATAAAGAAATCCTAAAATTCTACTCCTTTAGTCTCTTCTCGTATCACTCTGTGTGTCGGTACCGTGTATAAGCGCCGACCCTCGCCTGCTCCCGATACTTGTGTTACGTGTGTGCAGACGTGCCGAACTCGCTCTCTCCTCTTTCTCTCTCGACCGCTTCGTTTCTGTAAGTTTCAAGCTCTCTTGCCGGGAGAGCGAGGGGGAGGCGGGGCCAAGAGGACGAGAGGGAGCAGAGAGAAGAATGGGATTGGCTGAAACTGAGAACGAAGAAAACAGAGTGTGTGTTGGGTCGAGCGGTAGGAGGGGCGGGACTGCAGAGCTCGGCATTTGGAAGGCTGGTGGAGTAGATTTGCAGAGGAGGAGGCGGGCCCAAGAAGAGACACTCCCACTGCCACCAACACAGACTCTCTCTCACACACACACACACGCCTTTCCCTCGCTCTTTCTCTGCATTCTTTTCCACTGATAAAAGACTCCCCGCTTTCATGACCACGGATGTATTCGTAGCAAAACTGCTACACGACTCATAACACATGACCCCTCTATGTTTTTTCGGACGCGACTTATGACAAAAGAATAATTCATTATTTTCTCATACACACCGCATCTGTGTGTGCGTGGATGCAGCAAGGAAGCTGTATAAACCAAAGGTACCAAGGAGTGAGGGACTCGGCAGACACACAGGTAGAGAATGTGGGATTAAACATATGATACAGGGTGGCGCATGCACACACTTGTACCTCAAAAATCCAAAGTTTTGACAACTACGTTATTATCGAGTGTATATACGTATGGAGGTTGGGTAAATAAATGTATTCAAATAATTTAATAAAAATGTGAGTGATATTTTCAGTTTTTCACTTCAGAAGATTTAAATGCAACATTTTTCTTTCTTTTTTTAAATTCGTGCCATTATAAATAAATAATAAAAATTTTATTTGGAATTTAGTATAATTTATTTTTTTGAGAATGTTCAACTGAAAAATTAACATGCCTATCTCATACCTCTTAAGTGTTGTTTTTAAGTAGTTAATATTAAAATATATATAATTTTATTCTATAGTAATAAACATTTTTAACAGAATGCTTACATTACATCTACAAAGAAAGCATGCTGTTTTCCTGCAATAAACAAAATAAATAAATTGAAATTAAATTGCACAAGATAAAGACAGTATCTGATGTTTTTTAAAAGACACTGGGTATGAGGAAAAGACTTGTATGAACCATAGAAAAGTACAAAAGGAATTAGGTGCGGCAAAACTGGAAAATTATGCTTTATTTCTTGTCATGCAATTAAACCAGCCTTTGTTATGAGCTCATTTGACACTGCAATATAAAGATAAGTGGTCATCTGCCCAAAGAACTAATTTAGTGTTAACACACACAAGTATATACACAGCTTAAATATTTTATTAAACTATACATCAACATCATCATTAAACATACATAGAAGCTAATGATATAAGCATCATCTTCCATAGAGGTTAATGGAGTATTGATTTTGGCACAGAGGCCACTAGCTAGGAGATGAGGATATAAAATGTGGTGTTATCTTTAATCTTCAATACTGCAGCGTTTATCACATATTTCACTACTGGACGTATGTGTATCTGCTACATTCTAAATACTTCACTTCATTCAGGGGTCCACAACAACAACCACCACCACAACAACAACAACAAAAGGATGGGGAAACTGTTCATTCTAAGAAATTCTTCTTCTTTCAGCTGCTCCCTTTAGCCTTACCCCTTCAGGGGTTGCCACAGCACTCCATCTCTCCTCCATGCAAGATCTCACCTCATGGAGTGAGGATGATGATGAGAAAGGACATAGATCAAATTGCACTATTTGTCATACTTACTAGCAAAAATCATTTTTGACAGGTCTGGGGAACTTTTTTAAAAAATTCTTCATTTCTTACTTAGTGGTTACTGGACCAAAATTCCATTGTGGATACAAATTTTGGAGACAATTAAGTTACGTGTTGAAAACAAATACATATCGGAGAACATAACATCAAATGTGTATGGGGATGATGAAATGAAAAATCAAAAGAATTGGGATTTATTATACATATTTTATTAAAACATATAAATGTTAATAATGGCTGTATGATGATGTTTGTGCAAAGTTTTGCTTAGATTAGCCCACTTGTTAGGGAGCAGATAGGGCACATACATATGCTACAATCATAGTGAGATGTTGGCTCTGCCATGTAATGAAGAACATAAGACTTGAATTATCCAGGTGTTAAAATTTTGTCTCTGTGCAGTGAAGGAACTCGTCATTGATCTCCTGCTGAATTTTTAAGTTTTCTCAGTTATAAAGAAATTAAGTGTTTAATTTTTATGGTAGTTTTATGTTAATGAGAAAGATAAAATAATTTAAAGAAATTCCAGAAAAAACACATTACATTAAAATTAGAAACTGATTTGTGTGTCATTGAGCAAAATATGTTTTGATTCCCTACCCAAAGCAGACTGGATTAAAATCAACCAATCTACCAACCAGTCAAGCAATCAGTCAATCACAGATTCTCCTGATCTCAACCTAAATGTACAAATCACATCTGTCCAGAAAGTCTCTTTCTTCCAGTCCAACCTCTCCACCACCAAGACCACAGAGCTGTCAAAGGACATCAAGGGCAATATTGTAGACCTACACGAGGCTGGAATGATCACAAGAAAGGTGGTGGATCAGCACAAAACCAGCCAGTTTATTAATGATCTAAAGGCAAAATCCAGCTCTTTGGCATCAGTTCAATTTACTGGGTTCAGAGGAAGAGAAACACAATGCACTGTCTGTTGCTTTCTATCATTGCTATGTCCTTTTTGTTATCCACTTGTCTGTCTGTATTTGGATGTTCAACATCCTATGAGTTCCTATGAGCTTGGGACTTCCAGGCAATACTCTGTACCGATGCTCTTGTATACTATAGTAGCCTTGATTACAGTGTTCCATGTATGCCGTGCCTGACAGCCTTTTGCACCATGTTGTTATGTCCTGGATTGTTTCAGGGGCATCTTTGCACAGCATGCATCTGGGACTTTCCTAGTGTGGAAGACCCCAGCTTCTATTGACTTTGTGCTTAGAGTTTATTCCTGTGGTGTCATTATTAGTGCTTCTGTGTTGTCTTTCAGTCCAGCTTTGTTGAGCCACTGGTAGAATTTTTTTTTTATATCAGCCATGGTATGGCACTGACCTGTCCTTGCTCTTCTTCTTTCACTGGTTTCTGTTGCCTCAAGTATTCATTAAGCCCATGATCAGTTGTGGCCATCTTTTTGCTTTTTGTTGTTTCATTCTGGATAGTGGTTCTGACACTCACTAGTTCTTGGCCTCCTTCTTTCTATTTAGTGTACAGTATCAGGGTGCTGAATTTGGAGTGAAACCCTGCATGAATCGCAAGGAGCTGTCTTGTCTTGCTGTTGGTGTTGGGTGGCTGTAGCTCAGGCGGTAGAGCAGGTCATCTACTGATCGGGAGGTTAGTGGTTTGATCCCTGGCTCCTCCAGTTTGCATACCAAGTATCCTTGGGCAAGATATTAACCCCAAGCTGCTCTCCGATGTATGAAGGTTTGTTAGGAAGCACTAAAAGTTTAGGAAAAAAATGCTTGTGTGACTGGGTGAATGTGGCATGTTGTATAGATCGCTTTGAGCTGCTGTAACAGGCTGCCGCACACGGGGGGCGCCGGAAGTGAGTACTCCAGGAGAGTAGAAAAGCGCTATATAAGAATCAGTCCATTTACATTTACTATGCCAGTGACTTCTATCTCCTTTGGCCAGGTTATTATCCCAGTAGGGTATCTAATAACTGCCAGGGCATCCATAGCCAGTCTTGTTAATTTGGGGGGTGAAGGGGTTCAGGCCTATGCAGAACAGCAGTGAGAAAGAACATCTCCTGGGGAAATCCCACACTTGATGGTGACCTGTGCAGTTGACTTAAAGTTGGCCTGTAGCGTCATTTGCCAGATCGACATCACATTCCTCATGATGGATCTCATGGTCCTGTTGATTATTTCTAAGAATTCCAGAATCCATGTTTAAGGCACTGAGCCATACGCTTTCTTGTAGTTAATCCTAGCGGTGAACAGGTTGGTCAGTCTGGTCTTACAGTCTGGAGCGATTGCTCTGTCTAGCTGGTGTTTTGTCCCTTCCATGTTGTGTTGAGGCAAGTTATTGGTTGGGCTTTGAATGGTATCGGATGGTCTGGCCTTCAGTTAGCCTTTCCAGGTACATATTATCGATTAGCTGCTGGTTCATTTGTGTTGCCAGTGATGGTTACTGGTCGCTATTCAGGAAGTTTGCTTTGGTCTGCTCTTAGATCTGCTAGCCACTGAGCATTGTTGTTATGTGTTGCATTCTTCTCTCATATGCTCTTCCAGTATTGCTCTGTCTCCAGCATTGGTGGGGCTTTTCTCATATTTTTCACGTGCCTCTGAGAGTATAATAATTCAGTGGAGAACATTTGAGTTCTATTGCTCTTAAAGTGGTTAACCAACACTGAGTCTTTGCTTAACAATTTCTAAGGCTTTGGGTATGGATAGCTTGTTGTACTTCTTTCTTCAACTTAGCCTCTAGTCTCCTTCTCAATGGAGGGTACTGCTTCCTGCAGCCTTGTTCATCTTATAGTCAGTCATCTCAAGTATCCCCGTAGCTGTGGTTTAGATCAGCTGGTTGGTTTCAGTCTTTGAATGGAGGCATTTCCTTTGAGTCAAAGGAGATCTTTATTTTCCTGACTTAGTCATGTTTTACCTTCAAAAGAACTCCAAAGAAAATTTGGTATATAAGCCTTCATCAGGGAGTTAACCCATCAATCACCATTCTATCTCTACCAAACTTCCATTTGGTGTGAGAATGAAACTTTTAACCGCTAGGAATCTTAAAAACTAAGAAAAAGGAGGTACGGCATGGACTTTAATTGTGACTGATTGCCTCTAAACTTCATTACTGTGCTCTTGACTTTACCCTCCCGTAATCTATGTTGGACTTTCAGTCATTTCAGGCTAAATTCCTGCATTATATTTGAATCTTGCAGTGCAAAACACAGCCTTTACTTTACCTATTCTAGATCCCAGTTTCCTATTGATAGAGAGTACTAGAGAAGAGATTTTGACTCTTAGGACAGTTGAGCTATTTTCTTCTCTTTATCTCTATCACCTCTGTAGCAGTAAAGCTTTTCTAACACTAGAGTATTTGCTGGTTCCACCCACTGACACACAAAGTACAGCCTTTATAGGCCATCAGAGTGCATGTGTGTGAGTGATTGATTGGGGGGGGGGGGGGGGGGGGGGGGGGTTGCAGCTGTTCCCGCCATTTAAACACACTATGTATTTTTATATGAGTGAGGGTGATATGGGTTCTTTCTTTTCATTCTACAGGTCCCCCCCAAACTTAGAGAGAGAGAAGGCAAGAGAGAGAGATGGAGAAGAAAGAGAAGTGTGGGGAAAACGTGGGAGTGGGACACTGAGAGAAAGATAAAACAACTGAGGAAAAAGTGTGAGTGTGTCTTAAATAAGTCAATTATTACAAAAAAACAGCAATGAGGCAAGAATTCGAAACCAGAAGAAAGAAAACGTTAACTTTTTTTAAATCCTTCATTCAGTGTGTGGGCATTTGAGTCAAGGGTGAGATAACATTGTGTAACCCCCTCTCATGGTGGGGTGTTTGAGTATGTGTGTAAGTCACTGTGAGTTCAGACATTTCAGCTTCCTGCCCAGACAGTAAAATAACAATAATCATCTGGACCACTGCATCCCAGTGCTGCGCAGCAACAGAGAGCAGCCTAAAATGTGTTTATTTCTGCACATTATCTTGACAACTTTTCTTTTGCCTATTGAAAATAACTGATTACTAAGCTCATGTGGGGCTGGAATAAACCATTTGGGATAAGTAAAGATGCTGTTTTATCCACCCGTGGTTTAAGTGCAACACATATTATAATAAACAAGTGAATGCAACCACAAGAAATGAAAGTAACAACAGCAAAAACAATTATAATAATAATGACGACAACAATAGTGTGCACAAACCCATGAAAATGACTCTCTTGTAAGAATTTTAGACAAAAATCTACAAGTTGGGCACATACCAATCTTTGTCAAATGACTGCAAGTCGACAAATGGCTTGGTGGCAAAAAACAAAGAAAAAAGAAAGAAAGAAAAAGAAAGCTTTGTGTTTCTATAGGTGTGCAGCAGCCTGACCATCCATAAATGTTTCTAGTCACAAAAGAAATAGCAGGAGCTGTGACAAAACCTTCTAACGTGTAGCTGGATAAAAGAAGGCTTCTCCAAATCACCAAGCCGGCGTGGAAACCGTAAGGGGTTTATTTGTTTCACCAATATTTATTAAAATAAATTTTTATCTAAGGTCAAAGCTGGTCAAAACAATACTTATTTAAATCTCCCATAAGATATGGAAGTAGTCATTTTAATGAGACTTGTGTCTGTTTTAGGAAAGCATGGACTGTAAATGCTGCCAGCAGGTTTGTGCAGTTTATTTGGTGTTGTTATTCTAATATATTATTCTCTTCCTTCTTTCCTTTAATAGGTGAACCTGATCAATCAGTCTTTCTCTTTATATATTCTAAAATGTCTTTTTAAACCTTGTTTGCCAAATGCTTCTAAAAGCTTGGAGAAAGGACGTTCATATATTGCAAATTCAATTCAACTCATGTAAAACTAGTAGAAGGCACTGCTGTTTAGTCTTATGTTTAAAGGAAGTTTATAAGTTGATTCTGCATCAAACAGAGGTTAATGAGTCAGTTTACATTCTCAAAGCGATTTCCGCCTTGGGAAATGAGTGTCCTTTTACAAAGACAATGACAGCTTTACTTAAACAGTAAGCTTTGTTTCTACTGAACAACTCTCTCTCTCAAAGTCTTTTTAATAAGACTTGCTCATTGTAAAGTATCAATGGCAGTGAGTCGAAACTCTGACTAGCATGTCTTGATGCATGCGCAATCATCCAGGTAAATCCCAAAAGTTGATTCTGGACGTAGCGTTTTCATCCAAGTGACTTCTTCAGTCTCAGGTGACTGCAGGTTTCCCCAACCTGACTAAGCATGTGCTTGCCCCCATTTTTAAGAGTTAAAGAGTTATGTTGGGGAAATATAAGCTTGGTGTTAGAAATACTAAGAGTTTTTTTTCCCATTCTTCCATCCATTCTCTTCTGCTTAGGGTCTGGAGCCTATCCCAGCAACCATAAGGCAAGTGGCAGGATACACCATGGACAGGTCACCAGCCTTACAGACAGCCATTCAACAGACACCTATGGGTGAGTTAGATTCACCAATTAACCTTGTTTTTTTGTTAAAGTTCTATTATTTTGGGGAAATTGAACCAAAAACTGTAACATAACCACATAATAACAATAAAATAATGAAACAATTCTAGGTTATTTAAAACAACCACAGAAAAATACACTATAAGAAATGAGGTTTCATTCTCTTTCATTTTCTCTGTCTCATGCATGCACAAGCACCCTGTGAAGCTGTTACCATAGAAGATTTCAATTAGAGATCTTATACCAGCTCTACCCATGTGTGTGAGTGCAGGTAGACAGCATGGTAGGTAATGATATTTTCTGGTTTACCTTTACAATGAAGGACCCTCCTGCCTCAGAGAGACATGCACATACACACATGCACACACATGCACACACACACATACACACACACGCACATACGCACACACACACACAAAGGGAGTGTGACCCCTTCAATGCTGGAGTGGGATTTGAATGATTCATATAAAATGATACAAAGAGCTGCTTTTCATCTAGCTCAACTGAACTTAAAGCTGATTAAAAAACATATAATTTTTCTCTCTCTTCATGTTTGGATGACAAGACATCTTTCTCTTTCTGTCCAATTTACTTAGTTTTTATTGGTGATCTTGCGCAAAGAATTTACATTAGGAGAGGTACAACATTCCTGGAAAAAGAAAGCTGGCATGTGTATGCACAGTATTTGTCTACACCATTTTGCTAAACATTTGAGGCAAACATTTATGACAAACATTGATTCTGTTCTGTTAATTTGACCCAAAGTTGGGATATCCCATATGGAAAAGATATATATAAATCTTATAAAGTTTGTATCTGTCTTGTGTGAAACTTGTATGAAAAGCATACACGAGTGAAAACAGATATAAGATCCCTAGAAAAACTCTATAAATGAAACTTGTATGTTTTGGATGCTTCCTAAAACAATATATGAAAGTGGCCACTTTCATGAGTAAATCATATAAGCCTTACATGATTCACTATATGAAGTAGGCCACATCTGATGCAAGTCTTTTATAAGTTTTCACTATTTCTTTTCCATATGGGCAGACTCGATCTCGTTAAATCTGATTTTAGTTTTGAGTTTATACAGTTCTTTTCAAAAAGCTTTTTATTATATTTACATAATATCACCTCAAGATATTTTATGGAATTCTTATCCCGTTTAAGATTGGACTTATGTTTGAATTCAATTCCAGGTTGGAAGTTAAAGGTCATAAGTAGTGCTTCTTGAATATTTAATTTTTAGGCTGATAGTGATCTGAATTCCTCTAATATCATCATTATTCTTGGTGGGGATTCATTTGGTTGGCCTGGGTAGATTAAAATATCATCGGCAAAGAGAGATAGCCTCTGATCGTCTCCCTGTATATTGATTAATCTAATTTGGTTATCCTGTCTTACGTATTGACAACGAGGTTCAACAAACAAAGCAAATGAGATCAGTGAGAGGGGGAAGCCCTGTCGGCATGATCTTTCAGGAGTAAATGGTTTTGATAGACTGATATTTATTTTCATTTTGGTTGTTGGTTTATTGTAAATTGATTGAACTGTCTTAATGACCATCTGATGAAATCCAATCTTATCCAAAACCTTATAGAGAAATGATCATCTTACAAATGCTTTTTCGGCATCTAAACCCATCAGCGTTGCCTCTAAATGATTCTTTTTTATATGTTGTATGAGGTGGAGAGTGTTTCTAACACTCTCTTGGCTCTGCCTCTGACAGATAAACCCAGTTTGGTCAAGATTAATATGTTTGGGTATGATATTATCAAGTCTTTTGGCTAATATGGATGTGTATATTTTATAGTCCAGGTTTAATACTGATATTTGCTACAGTTCAGTTTATCTTTTCCCTCCTTTGGAACAACAGATATGGTTGTTTCTTTCCATGAGTGGGAACCTCCCCACCTTTAAGGACCCAGTTACACACTGCCTTCAGTCCAGGAGTTAATTCCTCCCTGTAGGTTTTATACCATTCACCATTCACCATCCGGGCCAGGGCTCTTATGTGGTTTTAGTCTTGCAATTACAGCATTGATTTCTTTATCTAACATACTGTTCTCCTGTTCTGAGACCTCGGGGAGATTTAGGGAACTTTTTCTATCTGGTCCTCTTTATTTAGGTCAGGCTGGGAGTTCAGATCTTTATAGTATGTTTTGAAACTCTGCTGTATTTCAATATTATCATTGTGTATAATGCCAGGTTTTGGTTGTTTTATTTTATGGACTGTACTATCCGCTTGGTGCTTTCTTAGCTTAAAAGCTAGCCACTTTATTGATTTCCCACCTGCTTCGTAATAATTTTGTTTAAGGAAGATTTCTGTGGTTATTCAGAGTATATAGCATCAGTTTCATTTTGTAATCTCTTTTTTCAATTTTTTTTTGTTATTGTGTAAAGTATTTTTGTGTTGTCTTTGTAATTCCTTGAGATCCAACTGTAATTTTCCAAGTTTCTCTTTGTTCTGTTTTTTAGTCAGGGAATTGTAGGCAATAATTTTTCCTCGTATAACCGCTTTACAGGCATTCCATAGCACGGACGGTGCCACATCCCCATTGTCATTTTCCTGAAAATAAATGGTAAATGGACTGATCATCATATAGTGCTTTTCTACTCTCCTGGAGTACTCAAAGCGCTCTGTACAACATGCCTCATTCACACCAACTCATACAAGCACTTCCTTCTATACTTAAGTGCAATCTAACCAACATTCACACTGCGATGGACGCATGGGAGGGCAACTTGGGGTTAGTGTCTTGCCCAAGGATACTTGGCATGCAGACTGGGGAAGCCAAGGATCGAACCAGCAACCTCCCAGTCAGTAGCTAATCTGCTCTACCACCTGAGCCACAGCCACCCAAATATATATATCTATATATATATATATAGATATATATATATCAATTTCTTTATTAAATTTCTCCCTACTGTTTGAATCACTCAGAATGCTAGAAATAATTCTCCAGATTGTTGATTTTTGAATTTCGCTTACACATACAGATTGGAGAGTGGTCTGATAGGTCAACTGTGCCAATGTTGCAAGTTTTAACTTTATGTCGGTGTTAATAATTGTATAAAGTAATCAAGTTTCTCAAGTATGTAGAGTGAAGAGCAGAGAAATGTGTGAAGTCCAGCCTGGAAGGATTAGCATCTCTCCTGACATCGTTAAGTCCTGTTTACGTCCATTTTACAGTTCATTTTGATCTGACAAATGCGTCTCCTGTAGAAGGGCCGCGTTCTTTACTTTAGACAGTACCTTTGACCGTTTTTGTGGGCTGACTATTCCACTTACATTAAAGGAGAGGATATTAACAGTGTTTGCCATTTTCAGGGTGGAACATTGTTGTCAAAATTAACATAACAATACCACATTGTCTGAACAGTGCTGCTGAGAACCACAGCTAACAAGATAACAATCAAACAGATAATAAGATAATAAAACAGAATTTCCACTTGTGGGTGTTTAAAAAAAAAAAGAAAAAAGAAAAGAAAAGAGAAACCCTGTAAGAACTGCTGTAATAAGGCTTTAAGTGGGTCAGCCACACACTTCGGAGTGGGCCCCCTGATTTGAAGTCCTAGCACAATTCTCCCACACTGCGCATGAACCAGTATTCCCGGCATCTCAATTAAGACAAGGCAACAGTTAATCTCTTTACCTTTCCAGTGGAACCCCTTCGCTTGCCATGCTTTTTTGAGTATTTCTTCCTTCTTGTAACTCAGAAAGCGTACAATAATAGACCGAGGTGGGGGGATCGTGGAGAGGGCACGGTGCGCTCGCTCAATGTGTAAGTTCAATGTAGAGGGGAGTTGCAGGTCCTCTCTCAAAAGATTTTCAACGAAGTCTATTATAATGGAGCATTTTTCTCTTCATTCCCATCTATGCCATATAGCCTGACACTGTTTCGGTGGGAGCGTCCTTCTTGTTTGGTGTTTTGAGACTCGGGTTTGGATTGTAGTTTTAGTAGCATCCTCCACTGCTTGAACCCGCTCTCCGTGTCCAGAATACGACCCTCCGCTTCCTCGAGTCTTGCGTTGGTTTTGCACACTTCACTTCGTCGAACTGTTGTGTGTTTTCTTTTTGGAAGTCTTAATTTCCATAAGTATCGCTCTCAGATCAGTTTTGTTGTCCTTTTTGCTAACAGTAGCCCCAATGCTAGCCGTAATGTCACCCTCTTCGTTAGCTTCACTTTCTTCGGTATGCATGTCAGTCATAGTTCTGACTCGTTTCTTGGTTTTCGTCTTGCCATGTTTGTCCTTCACCACAGCCCTGTCCTATTTAGTCACTTTTAGCTGTTTTTCTTTATCTTGTTAGTATTTTGATTTTTCGGGGGCTTTTTGACAAAAAAGAGCCAGCAGCAGTAGTTCTATGCATCTACCTCCACTGTGCGACCCACAAGTCAGAAGCCACTCCTTTTGTGAGTTGTTTTACCAAAGTAACACTTTTCATCTGCCATTGATCTCATATTTACTGTAAAACAAATACAAGCTTTAAGCTCTACTTGTGACCCCTAGAGGACGACTTGCCTTTAGCTTTAATTCACTACAGCAAAACACACACATACTGCCACTCTCCTAAAAATTCCTAACAATAGAACAAGATAAAAGATTATTAAACAGACACATACAAAACTGAGTTTTCTTCTGGGGACCATGAATGCACATGACTGAATCCTATGGCAATTTCTTCATTAAACTCACTTTTTGACCAGATAATGGGAACAAAATTAGTTGTCTTATGTAGACAATGAACATCAGTACCTATTGTGGCTACATCTAAGGTCTGGATATGTTCATTCTTCTGGTCTTTTCGTCATGTCTTTTTATATCTTCTGCTTTTTTGTATATCACCTAATTCCTTCTTGTGTGTCTTAACTTTCTCCTATTATCTTCTATCCTTAATCTCCTGTTGTCTCAAAAGGACATTGACTTACTTGTGGCATACAACAAAAGCTATGTTGGGAAGTTTTCACCTAGAGTTCTTCATACATGCATGTGTGTTTGTAAAAAGAGAAAGGAGGAGAGATGCACGACGGCAGGTGGTAAATACAGTTACCTTATATCTCTTACACACACATATACAGTGGCACAGCCCATATTAAATTACAATCCAGAAGAAGGCTGAACAAGTGTAAGCGGATTACAAATACCTTGAGTGTGCAATATGAGATAAGACCTGAGAGAGTGAGACAGTGAATGTTGAGGTTGCTGAAGGAAAGAAGGGGCCAAAAGAGGGAGACAGAGGGAAAGGAAAAGGTGAAGGATGTGAAAGCGGATGAGTCATTCATAAGACATGTCCCCCTGCCCCCACCTTTTGTATGATGTGATTAGTTAAAAGCCTCCATGCACTCATCGTACTGGTGGAGATGGAAGCAAAGAGGGCTAACATGCATGCCCCATGTGTGTGTGTTTGTCTCAAAATCCATCTCATCAAGCTCTCTTGGTTAAGCCAAAAACTGGTGCTGTCTCTCTCTCGTAATGATACACACACTCACATGTGCACAGAATACACACACAGGTGTGTCATAGAATCACACCTGTGACTGGTTACTCTTAGATATAAACAATGATTTTAGCTTGTCTTGCTTAATCATTCAGAATCGACTTGCACCAAATGACTATTTACTGGTTCCCAGCCAACATCCCACCAGAAGCCTTTAAAGATGTAACAATAAAGGTTTTTATTGGCCCCTAGTAAAAGTGAATGAGAAACAGAATGATAGGGTTTGTTGATCAATATCTACGACTCGGTAATTACTTTGTGTTTAAATAAGAGCCATGTAAAAATTTTAGCTTGTAACTGCCCAGAGGAATCATTTAGAATTTATGATCCTTTATCTTGGTTCCATCTACAATTCCCATCGTCAGTTTTTAAAGGTGCTGACAGACAAAAAGAACAAGCCAAACATTCCCGAGTCCGAGACACACTGCCTTCCAAAGAGCACAGCGATATTCCTAAGAGATATCTTTTCTGAATACATTGCCCGCTCCTTTTTGAAATTAAAAATGGCGTCTTGTACTTTTTTAAGTAATGACGTGGACACTGGAAGTGAAGGGAGCTATCAAGCTGAAGAAGGAGTCCTATCAGTTTCGGTTACCTGGTGGAACTTCATTAGCAGCTGATGGGTACGGGCAGGCCAAGCAGAATGCAGCTTGGTGGGTAGCTGAGGCAAAACCTTGGGTGTAGAAAGGAATCAGTGAGGCCATGGACACAGATTTTCAGTGTGTCTCGAGGTGAGCCTGGCAAACCATCAGGAAACTGAGCAAGAGAACGGGTGCTTGCAGGAGTGGAGTGTCACTGACCTCAACTGAGGAAAAAATTGGGCAGTTGAAGAAATACTTAGAGGACCTCCTAAGAGAGAAAGCAGAGGACAAGGGTAATGCAGTAGGAACCAGAATCAGCACCTCCAAGTGTGAGGCCTGTAGTTTTCTCTGGTTCCCTCCCCAATCAGACCAGGAGTGACACGTTTGATCGCATGTTCTCCTTAAATTGCTGGCTGTCTCACCGGTGTCCCAAAAAAGATGTGGGCTTTATAAATAATTGGGAAACTTTCTAGGGAAAACCTGGTCTTGTTAGGAAAGACAGCTGCTCCATCCAAAGTGGGATTGATGCCCTTATTTTTAGAAATCTGGTCAAATTTATTAAATCCCCCAAAACGTGACTATGCAGAGTGCAACAAGGAAGCAGAGTTGCAGTCTTACACGCCTCCCTGCAGCTTCTCTCCTCCTGCTACCCCCCCAAAACCCCATCTCCATAGAGACTGTGTCAGCTCCCAAACAGACAAAAAACAAACTAAAAACCATCAAAAAAATGATTTAAACATAAAAAAAGAACAAAGAAAGAACAATACATTATTCAACATTAGGTGTCTCTCTTTTAGCTACCTATTAGTGCATAAAATAATAATTCATTTTTCAATTGTTAGTTTAAATAGTCAACACTGCCAATCTGACCCCTGATTGGAGTAATTGTCAGAATCCTCGAAGCACAGGCCGAGGAGGGGGTGTGGCAGCGATCCACTCCACCCTATAGACACTGAAAATGTGACGTCATTTCCAGGGTAAAACCGCAAAGGATTGTAGGTACGAGTGGCAAGTGGTACTAGCGCACGCAGGCTTTCACATGAAAACAGTCACACAGTGATAAAAAGAAACACAAAGAATGGCAAGAAGCTGTTGTATTATTAACTCCAATAGCTGGTCGCATGACAGCCACGGGAAGCCGACGGGTAAAAAGATCGGTTTTTATCGGATTCCATCGTGGAAGAGAAAATGTTCAAGCCATGTATCCGAAGTAACAAAGAGCCGACGGATGGCCTGGATTGCAGCCATTCGAAGACCAAATATAACGTTTCAGAACACTCCAGCTCACATGTTAGTCTGCTCCAAGCATTTCCACAAAGGTGAGTCTTCTATTGTAGGTATTACGTAATTTATCGTAACATAATTGTTGATGTAGGCTACAAATAAGTCTTATATTGATTTGAATTGAATTCGTTGCGCTATGCTTCTTTGTTCACTGTGGCTTTGCGGGCTAATGTTTGTTGTGTTTTGTAGGAAAACCAGCCTACAAAATGCTGGAATGCGATCCAGACTGAGCACCCTCTATCAGCCTGGGTCAGACCGAGTTTAAAGCTGCTACCACAGAGAGATTTGATCGAGAGAGAGCGATATCAAAACAGCCACGAACAGTCCCGCATATATGTGCTCAAGGGTTGTATTGAAGCAATCAAGTGATGAATAACTGTTTTCCACTATGTTGTTTTGATATGGGGTTTTTTTTGCATTGTTGATTTGAATACAATTTTGCCTCTTTCTTGTAAGATTCTATAATAAAATGAAACAATAATGCCAGTTATAAATAAAGACAATAAATTGAATGAATTACGAAACACTTATTTTATTTCTATTAGATCTGAAAATGTTGTGTAACACTACAACCTGAAACGACAAATAGATGCGTTGGCCTGTACAGGAGATAAAGGAAAAAAACAACAGCTGTGAAATGGAATAGTCCAAATCACCAAAGTAAACTGGACCTGGGCTTGTTGCAGGGATCTGAAGTTACTAAACATTTTGTGAGTCTATGCACTCACACTTAGGACCATATAATAATAAATATGTGCGTGATGAAAGTTGGGCAGCACGCTAACGTCCTTACTCCACTCTGTATGCTCGTATGGGTCTAACCCAGGGGTCCCCAATCCCAGTCCACGAGGGCCGGTGTCCTGCAGGTTTTAGATCTCACCCTGGGTCAACACACCTGAATCACATGATTAGTTCATTAGCAGGCCTCTGGAGAACTTCAAGACATGTTGAGAAGGTAATTTATCCATTTAAATCAGCTGTGATGGATCAAGGACACATCTAAAACCTGCTGGGACACCGGCCCTCGTGGACTGGGAATGGGGACCCCTGGTCTAACCCTTTCAATCTGATTTTTTCCTCCTACTTTTTTTTGCCTTTTCGTCACGTCTGTCTTTGTACGGACCTGCCGTGTTCTCCTTCGTTTTGTACATAACTGTTTTTGGGGCAAATAAAATGCAAGTAGGGATTAAAACCGCAGAATTAATGATTACCGGTGCTGGAAATGCTAGCGCTTGATGCAGTGTTTTGATTTTGCTGCCACTCATACCCACAATGCAATGCGTGAAAGTCACGTGGTCTGTCGATCTCTATTAATCAACCAAAGACCCAGACAGAGTTTTGATTTATTTGAAAATCTGAATCTTAGCCTTGTCCACACTAGTCCGGATAGATTTGAAAACGGCGTTTTCATCTGAAAACGCTCCACGTCCACACTATCATTTTCATTCGTTTTCACAGAGTTGTGCGTCCACATTGAAACGGCCGAAAATGCTTACGTCCCAGTACTGCGCATGCATGACATGCCAGACGATTCGACCTTCCTCATTTCTGTCTGCCGTTTATTTACTTTCCAGCTCTTTGAAACGTCGCGGCAAAATGTCGAGGAAAAGCACCGAGTTTTTCAAATGGACTAACAATGAGGTGGAGTTGTTGCAAGTAACACAAAAGTACAAAGTTGCACACGCGAGTGAGAATTAAAGAATTTGAAGAAAAGCTATCTGAAGCATATACAAACTGATGTTAATATTTAATAGGGCTGTCAAACAAAACAACTGCTGTATAATGCCCTCCGCTATCTTAGTTTAATTGGTCACATGACTGCATCACATGACTAAAATGTGTCATCACTGTTTTCAAAAAAGCTCCGGGTTCGCTGTCCACACTGGGACTCGAAAACGGCGTTTTCAAATGTATCCACTTTGGAGAGCGTTTTCAAAACGCTGCGTTTTCCTTGACCAAAAACGGCGTCTCAGTGTGGACGGGAGGCCAAAATGGAGAGAAAACGATTACTGTGGACGTAGCCTTAGCCTTGTCCACCTTAACTGTAAAACTCAAAATACTGTTTTGTTTTTCGTCGACCTTGACCTTATACTGTCTGATTTCTCAGACTTTTTATCTGATTTAGTGCTCAGCTCAGATAAAATAATTATTGTGGGTGATTTTAACATCCATGTAGATGCTAAAAATGACAGCCTCAACATTTAATCTGTTATTAAATGTTGAGGCTTCTTTTATCAAAATGTAAAAGAACCCACCCACCACTTTAACCACACTCTAGATCTTGTTTTAACATATGGCATAGAAACTGAACATTTAACAGTGTTTCCTGAAAACCCTCTGCTGTCTGATCATTTCCTGATAACATTTACATTTACAATAATTGATTACACAGCAGTGGGGAGTAGACTTTATCACAGTAGATGTCTTTCTGAAAGCGCTGTAACTAAGTTTAAGAATATAATCCACCCACTGTTATCATCTTCAATGCCCTGTACCAACATAGAGCAGAGCAGCTACCTGAACGCTACTCCAACAGAGGTCGATCATCTTGTTAATAGTATTACATGTGAAAAAAGCCTCACTAGTATCAGAAGTAGTTGACTCCCTGGTATAACTCTCAAACTTTTAAGCTGGGGAGGAAATGTTGTAGCACCAATTTAGAAGATCATCATTTAGCCTGAAAAAAGATTATTTCACTCTGTAAATATTGCCCTCCATAAATCTTACTATTCGTCACTGATTCAGAATCAGAATCAGAAAGACTTTATTTATCCCCAACGGGCAATTAACAAGCAACAGAGCAGCATAACGTTGAAGATTAAGAACAGGCAATAAGAGTGAAATAATAAATACACAGAATATACAGTATATACAGTTTTAAAATGAAAGTGACTGAAAGGTGAATAAATAACTGTAAGTGACTGAAAGTGAACAAAGTGTCGGCAGTATAAAAGAGTGTAGTTTATGTTTCTGGTGTGGGAAATGGTCTCATCGGCTGGAGTTAAAAAGCAGAGTGGCTTTGGGGACAAAGGTGGCTCTCCTCCTCAGTCCTGCAGGAAATGCAGCGGAGGCGTCGCCCAGAGGGGAGCCATTGAAATGCGGGGTGAAGAATGTGGGAGGGGTCACTGATGATTTTGGCTGCCTGTCTAAGGACCTGTTGGCTGAAAACCTGTGCCAGAGTTCTGACAGGCAGGCCAATGATTTTAGAGCACACTGATGCAGTGTGCTGCAGTCTGTTCCTGTATGAAGGCTGAGGGAGTGGAACCAGCAGGTGATGGAGAAGGTCATGATGCTTCAGGAAGGCGTAGTAAAAAGTCATCATGATGGGTGTGCTGACTCCAAAGGAGTTGAGTTTCCTAAGGAGGTATAGCCGTTGGTGGCACCTCCTGAGAATCTCCTCTGTGTTGGCAGAGAATTTCAGGAGGTTGTCAAAGATGGTTCCCAGGTATTTGTTCTCCTCAACTACCTCCACTGGCTTCCCATAGATGGTGGTGGTGACTGAAGCAGCCAGATCCCTCCCTCTGATTAAAGAAAATAAGAACAACCCTATGCTTCTCTTCAGCACAGCAGTCAGGCTGAAAAACAGTCAGAGCACCGTTGAGCTAACCATCCCTTTAACGTTAACTAGGAATGACTTCATGAATTTCTACATTTATTTAGTCTTAATTCTTACATAGTGCTGTTCTTTATATTATGGCAAAGCTGTCAGTGTGATCAGTGTGAGAAATTATATAGCAGTAGGTGTGGCTCTAAACTGGCTGGTGTGACAGCCAGCCAGACTAGCCTTCCCACTCAACAGGTCTGCACAGAGACACACAGGCACACTCACTCATGTTTGACTAACCAGCCTTTGTTAGTGTCATAATCACATTTAGTAGCAGCCATATGACAGTAGAAATAACAGCCAAGGACAGATAAGGCAATGTGGGAGTCTGTGAGTTTGAAAGCAACTAAAGATGAAAATAAATAGAAAATAAAGCTGTGTGTGTGTGTGTGTGTGTGTGTGTGTGTGTGTGTGTGTGTGTGTGAGAGAGAGAGTGAGTGTGAAGTTTCTCAGTAAAATCACCCATATGCTGAGGTCAGTCACACTATCGCTAGCTTTCCAGACACTTTTGACAAGTATGCTTGTGTGTGTGTGTGTGTGTGTGTGTGTGTGTGTGTGTGTGTGTGTGAGAATGAGAGG
This sequence comes from Pelmatolapia mariae, assembly GCF_036321145.2. Taxonomy (NCBI): domain Eukaryota; kingdom Metazoa; phylum Chordata; class Actinopteri; order Cichliformes; family Cichlidae; genus Pelmatolapia; species Pelmatolapia mariae. The sequence continues at coordinate 2,959,107 of NC_086232.1, forward strand.
GTTGGTGGGTGAATCATTAAATTTGAGGCTAGTTATCCATCTGCAATGAAAAGCATTGCTTCTTTGTATAATCTGAGTCAATTTTCCAAATTAAGTATGTTGAAGAGTTTCTTGCAACTGCAAACCTTTCTTCCCCTTTGGGCCACAGAAGTGTCAGTGTCAGGAAATAACTGTTATAGTAATTATGGTTAGTGTGTGTGCAGCCTCAGAATGGCCGACGCGTTTGGTTAATCTTTAAATTAATTACACCTGAAGAAAAAATGCACAGCTCATATATAATAAACACTTTACTTTCCAATTCCCTCTGCAGTGTATTTAATTATCTCTGTTAGCTCGGGCCCAATTGATGTACTACCATTGCAACAGAACTGCTGACAAATCACGTAGCTCCAAATGACAGAATTCCTTCAGGTTTATGATGAGAGATGGACTCTTAGTGGTCACCAGGGCTGCATCTACAATAAGTCCATATCAGCACAAACGCTGTCCTAAACAGGGTGTTTTTTACATTTTCCTTTCACTCTGGGTCCACGTTAATAAGAACACATCTACACAACCAAACATCTAAAGCCATATAGATACGTAGAAAAAAAACAGGAAATGTAATGTCCTTATGAGATGCAGAGGAGAAAGGAAAATGAGAAAGAAGAAAAAATGAACGAGGAACTGCACGGGGCAGGAGACAGAAGGCTACTGGTAATGCCCTAATGATGTAGTGGCTGTCAGAAGATTTGCTTCAGAGGCCAAATGATCCTGTAAGAACAGCACATTTATCGATCCAGCTATTAAATAGCTTCACATACTAATGATTCTGTGTGTGTGTGTGTGTGTGTGTGTGTGAAAGGGAGAGAGAGATGAGACAACAATATGAAATAAAAACAGGTGAAATCCTTTAAATGAAAGAAAACGAGGGGACCAAAGGTTCAAAGAGCCTGCATTTACAAAGCTGTGTGCAGATACAGATGCACGGGATTTGTTTTTCTCTCTCTATTTAACCAAGACCCTCTAATACAAATCATATTTGAGTTTTGAGAATACCTCATGTTAGATTTAGTGAAGTTGCACTTAGGAATGTCCTTTGCAGTGATGGAAACATGATTCAGTGTGGGTGTGCTTGCAGTTCTGACATGTCTTTCCCTTAGTACTTCCATTACAGTGTGATAGCTATGAAACCATATCTGAACCTGATCTGTGTGATATTCGATATCAGTTCTCACCTTGAATGTTTTCAACAGCTTTCCACACCCCCACACTCATACACACACACACATAAACATCTTTATGGTCAAAAATCACACATTGGTTCTTTCACCAGAAAAAGCTTTTCCCTTTTGTTTTGCTGACACAGATTTTTTTTCATTTAAATAGGTATTTTTTGTATATCAGTGTTGAGGTCTCTATAAGATTACATTACTCACTGCTTTTGTAAACAAAGTCATGTACTACATTACTTATTTACCTACAGTAAAAGAAAGCTAATAAACTCTCATTGCTACACTACTTTTGCTCCACAAATCTGAAAGCTAAAGTGGGGAAATCCAGCCCAAACTTTATAAAAAAGTAGGCAGACGTGACGCATGTCTTCAGTGCAATCCCCGACTGCGCATCACTGCTTTTATTATCAATTAAAAATCAAGCTTTGGTGTTCTTGGCTGGGGTTGGCATTTTTGGCTGGGATTCTTTCTACTAGCATCTTATTTTTACAGATGCTCGTGTCAGCAGCTCCACGTGTTCTGGCCTAGCTGCAGTTTGCACTTCATCATCACTGTCCGTGTCCTCTTCTGTTGTAGACTGCTCTACTTTATTTTCATTTCTTAAACTCTAACCCTGTTTAATTTCAGAATGTTTATGATGTCAGTATTATGTCTTTTGAAAGAACGTAGTGGTGTCCCCACTATCATCACCTCCAACTCTAGCATAGGAGAGAGGAACAGAGAGTCAGTGACAGAGCACATGAAAGCTCATTCCTGCAACCAACTGTTCACCTCAACACAACGCTGTAACTCATAAATGCTGCTTTTTTAGTTATTTTAACAATGTTTGGAATTTAGGCTGTCAGCATAATAAAGCAAGCAAAAGTCAGTTAACATCAGCTGTAGCTGCTGTAAACGTGCTTTGCTTGTCTTAAACTCAACATCGATCTTATGATCAATAGGAAATCTAACTGTGTACCTTACTGAATATATAATTTTACATAAGTTGTTATAATGATCAGATCAGCACATCCAGTGGAGTAAGTGTGTATAATAGCAAAACTTCCTGATGAGTCTCCACTGAGATGAAAAATGAATGTTTTTTAAAGGCCACATGACATTTGTTAAATTACTGTTATAAATACATTAAAAGTGAAATATCATCACTTTCTATAATAACAGTTATGCAGACCCAATGCTGTTCAACAACATACTACAACACTGATGAGAGGTAAAACTTATCCTATTGTGTCTCATATACTTTTGAAAATGCTTCTGATGTGAACAATAGTTCGTTAGAACAAAAATGATCATGCTCAGTGCGCTGCTTGTCATTTATAGTTTATGTCTTATATCATATTTCAAGCTGGACTTTGTTGTCTCTGGATGGGGATCTCAGTCGGCCCTGTTCAGGGGGGCTTTTGGATTTCATGTGTAAGTTTTAATCTTTCATTTCTCCTGTGGAGAGAATTTTTAATCAATGAGGAAATCAACTTGAAAAAAATAGAGCAAGAAATGTTCCAGTGGGGAACTACTGTTAATGAAAAGCAAAATATTTGGAATTCAGCATGTTGTTTCTGCATATAAGTGCTAAAGTAAAGTAGTTTAACCAGCACGCGCAGAGTTAGCATATGAGGTTTGTGCAGAACTGCAGTGAAAGCTTTTCTGTCACCACAAGTAAAAAGGCCATCATCTATCAGAACTCAAGGAAACTGAGAAACATTGCTGGAGAATTTATTAGGTTGAACGTTCCCTCCATCTCCCTCTTTCCATTCCCCTCTGTCTATCTAACTCGCTAGTTCCTTCTCCCTCTGCACTTCTGGTAATGGATTCGGCCTAAATGGGTTCTGAGAAACACAAGGGAAGAGGGGGAAAGGATGGAGGAGGAGGAGGTGAGGTAAAGGGAAAGGAGACTTCAAAACTTGTTGCTTGTGATAGCGTTATAATTACTGTTACTGTAAAAGCACTGACACTGCATCATCTGTCAGCTCTACAAATAACTCAGTCGTCAGTTGTTACTCTGGATAACTTCATACAATATTTAGTTTTACAATACTGCGATCACAACTGCATAAACTGATGACGAAGAATGGAACAACAGCAATGACTGTATATTCTGTATATTTTGAAAGAAAAAATAGGATAAAAGGAGACAGAGCTGAGGAGGGTGTGCAGAGCAGTGGTGTATGGTTAATGATTTAATGTTAGCCACTTCATGGAATGAAGTCTTCTCCATGTTAGTGGCGCCAAAGTTAAACCCTCTAGTCAGTTAGTCTGTTATTCATTGATTTCTCTGGTCAGCACTAGATTGTTATTGAATATGACTGGCACCAGCATCTTGTGTGTCTGTGTGTGTGTGTGTGTGTGAAGGGTGTGCATCTCGAGAACTCGAGTACATTTCCGCTTCGGCTGAAAAACATATTTTTCTGTATGCGTGTGATCATTCTCCACAGCCATCTGTGCGCACACACACACACACACACACACACACACACACACACACACACACACACACACACACACACACACACACACACACACACACACACGCCTTTGATAATCCAAGAGTGAAGGCAATAAGCCTAAAACACAGCAAGCGCATTCACTGCCACTTTAAAATGATCACAGCGATACATTATTTATTCCTGAAGGCTGTTTAAATACACAACAGCATCTGAACACAAACAAAATCAACAGTAATATCTGTGTATAAATACTGCATCGCGCATGAGAACACCGACTCTAACTGCATCCTGGTGAGTGTGCACGGGTAATCTATCTAGTTACATATGCACTTTAGTTATTGCTACTATCTGTCTTCTCCAGCAGTCAGATCTGATGTCTTCTGCTATACCATCACACTATATGCTCTGTAATATATGATAATATATGTGTCTGCGATTCAACAGACTATTTCATATACACTACGTGTGAGTAAATAAGTCTTGAGCACACGGACGCAGCATTAGGACTACCTGATGTATAGTTTAATAAGCGCACAAAATAAATATTTTATGAAATACATATTCTAAACAGCACATTATCACAGCACTGCACAACACTACAGATTTACATTTCATCTGCTTTTCAGCTGGACAGTTTTGGAAACATTCATTCCACTCTAAAGCTCTGTCACAAACATTACTGAGGCCCTTACACTTTCCACTGATTACTTGTTGCTAGGAGATTTTTACCTCTTTTTTCCCCAACAGATTCACACTTCACACCTTGAAAGTAATGAGTCAGACAGAAAGTAGCCAGTTTGCCAAATTGCTTATTTGTAAAGTAATAGCATTAGCACTTCTGCACTTCTTTATTAGGCTTTGTTCTGTGTAAAAATACAAACTAGCGCAGATACTACGGCACTGCTTCACAAATTATTTAGATCCAATTTATTTAGAGCTTTCTTTAAAAAGAAAAAGAACTCTAGAAATGGAATTGCTTCTGTGAGCGTGTCCCCGTTTAAAGTTTCATTTTACATAAAGATAACAGAACTTTTACCTCATCCATCTGTGTTCAAGAAGTAACTGTAATAATAATAACAAAGCAATCAGAATTTTTGGCAGATTTCTTAAAATTTAAAAAGTGAGTCTCTAAGGCTGAGCAACACAAGAAAGTCATTTTGGAGGCTTTATCTGTACCTTATGTTTTGGTCATTAGATGTCATTGCCATAGATGGGAGTGGGTAAATCAAAGGCATCAACTAATGTTTGGAAAAGAAAAAAAAATACAAAAGAATACAAAACTATGATGCTGCCAAACAGACTTCTGTACACATGTGAGTCTGTAATAATCAGGCCCCATCTTATCTTAATGACCTTGTAGTACCATATCACCCTATTAGAGCACTTCACTCTCACACTGCAGGCTTACTTGTTGTTCCTAGAGTATTTAAAAGTAGAATGGGAGGCAGAGCCTTCAGTTTTCAGGCCCCTCTTCTGTGGAACCAGCTTCCAGTTTGGATTCAGGAGACAGACACTATCTCTACTTTTAAGATTAGGCTTCAAACTTTCCTTTTTGCTAAAGCATATAGTTAGGGCTGGACCAGGTGACCCTGAATCCTCCCTTAGTTATGCTGCAATAGACGTAGGCTGCTGGGAGATTCCCATGATGCATTGAGTTTTTCCTTTCCAGTCACCTTTCTCACTCACTATGTGTTAATAGACCTCTCTGCATTGAATCATACCTGTTATTAATCTCTGTCTCTCTTCCACAGCATGTCTTTATCCTGTCTTCCTTCTCTCACCCCAACCAATCACAGCAGATGGCCCCGCCCCTCCCTGAGCCTGGTTCTGCCGGAGGTTTCTTCCTGTTAAAAGGGAGTTTTTCTTCCCACTGTCGCCAAAGTGCTTGCTCATAGGGGGTCATATGATTGTTGGGTTTTTCTCTGCATGTGTTATTGTAGGATCTACCTTACAATATAAAGCGCCTTGAGGAGACTGTTGTTGTGATTTGGCGCTGTATAAATAAAACTGAATTGAATTGAATTGAATGTGAGTGAAATGTCTAATTAGTGTTGGAAATGAGAAGTTTCACATACATACAGCAATTAAAATGACAGAAATAGATCAAATAAAGTCTGAAGTTTAAATATAGAGTCCACGGCCCAAAATCAAAGTCACCTTTTGTCTTCAGCCTGGCTCTACGCACAGCCAATAGGCACTGATCAGCAATCATCACCTCAGAGATCTAGATCTTATGCATGGTAGTAGCTCACTGAAAATGGAGGCAGCTGACTGTACAGGGCTCTGAAAGTGGTCACCAAAATTTTAAATAAAACCCTAAATTTTATGAGAAGCCTTTGTAAGAAATCGCTGTCAGACGAGACCTTTTATGGACCTGGTTAGAAGCCTCGCAGCAGCATTCTGGACCGTTTGTAGGCGATCCAGGGACAGTTTGCTTAGGCAGAGGAATAAGGAATTGCAATAATCGAGGTAGGATGAAAAAAGGTTCTACACATAGTGATGGTAAAAGGAAAGTGTTGAAATCAAAAGCTGTGAGGCAGCCCATATGGAAAACATATATATAAATCTTATAAAGTTTGTATCTGTCTTTTGTGAAACTTGTATGAAAAGCATACACGAGTGAAAACAGATATAAGATCCCTTGAAAAAATTATATAAATGAAACTTGTATGTTTTGGATACTTACTAAAACAATATATGAAAGTAATGAGAAAGTGGCCACTTTCATGAGTACATCATATAAGCCTTCTATGATTCACTATATGAAGTAGGCCACATCTGATGCAAGTCTTTTATAAGGTTTTACTATTTCTTTTCCATATGGGAGGCTGAGATGCTGAATAAAGGGAAGAGTGTGAACACAGATAACCGGTGAAAGTTGGGCAAGTTGCTGTATGAGAGACTGTAAGGACACAACGATTTGAAAACGGCACCTTTATTATGTTTCCTTTTCAAAACGATTGACATAAACCAGGGACATGAGTCCCATGTTGTGTACAGCCTCAATAATGAGTCATTTGTGCAAAATAATTATTATTGCCTTCTGAAAAACATCGGCTACTCTGAAGTAATGTTTTGAGCAGTATATAATGTATTCTTTCTATCTTACTGTGTTTATGAGTTTGTGTTGCCCTTAAAGCTTTGATGAGTGCTGCAGCTGTCTGTGAGTGTCTGTATAACAGTTTAGGTTACAGTGTTAAGCAGCTTAGAGATGCCAAATGGATTAAGTGTTTTGTTCATACATAGTAAAGTAATCTGGTTACCAAAGATGATACATTCCTCCTCCTCCATCTGCCCGCCCTCCTTTCTTTTTCCTCCGTATTTCCACATTTCTTTCCTTTCATCCCTTTTCAATTAAACACACACACACACATCTGCAGAGAGCAGTCTTACAGAAAGTGGTCTGGAGAGGTCAGCTTATATATTTTATGCCCATCCATGATAAAAAATTCCATTTGCAGTAGGGTAGTGTCTTTTTTCTTTTAGCTGCGGTGCTTCTGTGATTTTCTTTTAATGCAACATTTTTTTCTGCTTATTCAAAATAAACATGAATTGTATAAGTTCAGCCTTCTGTGCATGTGAGAACAGCACCTGTAAGTATGTTCAGGATAAAAATCTTCCTTTTTCTGTCCCTGCAGCTCAGATCACCAAGTATCAAGTATCTGGGCCCTCGTGGGTCTGGACACAATAACTGTTTATATCTGCCAATGTGCGTGTGCATGTTTGCAAGTGTGTCCTTTGCCAGCCAGACAGCTCTGGTCTAATATTTTCTTGGGTAATATTACCGACAATGCAGACAGGCTTCTCACTTTCCCTTTTGTGTCTTTATTCTCCACTTTCTGTGCTCCTGTTTTGAACTCTGAAATCTCTCCTCTGATCATTTTCTCTGTTTTTCTCACATCTTTGATTTTTTTCCATCTTACTACAACAAAGGTAGCGACAGAGCCAGAAGCCTTACTGTCCACACACACACACACACACACACACGTCTGGTTTGCTATCCTCGTGGGGACATCCCATTGACATAATGCTTTCCCTAGCCCCTTACCCTAACCCTAACCATTAAAAATGAATGCCTAACCCTAACCCTTACCCTAAACCTAACCATAACCTAATTGTAACCCTGACAGTAAAACCGCATTTTGAGTGTGAAAATTGCTTTCAACCCCGAGGGGACCTGGATTTTGGTCCCCACGGTGCAGAAAGTCCCCACCAGGATAGTAAAAGTCAGATTTTGGTCCCCACCAGGATAGTACGAACCCGTACACACACACACACACACACACACACACACACACACACACACACACACACACTGTAACCTGTAACAGTATCAATGGATGTATTAAACCACAGTGACACTAACTTTCCTCCTATAGGAACCTTCTAAAACAGATCTGATTTTGCAGAGGGACAGAATTAAGTGTAACATGTTTTGTGATTGCAAATCCTTTAGGTTCAGACTTCATGTCTGTTGTTCTACACTAGAATTATGTTAAAGTTTAAACAATTTATTCACTCAACCAAATCAGTTTATTTTCTTTGGGTGAAATTACGTGATGAAAGTCCATCCCTTCACTTTGTTCGGCTTATCCGTTTCAGGGCCTTGGCTTTGGCTGAGCGTATCCTGTCATTGGGTGAAAGGCAGAGTACATCCTGTACAGGTCACCGATCCACTGCAGGACTAACAGAAACAGACAACTGCTCACGCTCACAGTCACACCTATGGCCACTTTAAACTCTCCAATTAACTTAAAGGCATGGATGTGTTGGAATGTGATGGGAAGTCAGAGTACCTGGAGGGTATGCACACAAGCACAACATGCACACAGAAAGGCCCCAGCCGCCTCTTAGATTTAAACTCAGGACCTTCTCCCTGTAAGGCAACAGTGCTAACTACTTCTTTAAAATAGTAATTAAAACATATCAAATGTTTAAACTGAGATAATTATAAAAATCAGTTTGCAACATGTCTCAAAAGCAACAGTTACCTTTGAATTTGAATAGATTCTCACCAGGCAGCCTTGAATTGCCAGATATACGTACATTTAACTGGCAGGGTTTTTTGGTTTTGCTGCCCGCTCGACCACCATGCGGGACACTTCCTGGGAGTGTGCATAATAATCTTGGATATCACTTTAAATGTCAGAGAACTAAGTTTCTCAAATCCATGTTTGTGCTGTTTTGTCTTAAACAACTTAATGGTTGCAATTAATACATTTTTACATAAACCCCAAATATCAGAATTAGGTAAAGTAACATGTTTGGGAATTGTTATCAGTGCTTTTATTTACAACTTATGATCCTTTAATAACAATAGCTGATAGTTTTAGATTTCTTTTTGTAATTACTGAAAGAGGTCTACTATTCCATTACATGAACAGATAAATTACTATTATTGACCAAACTGTGAAATAAAGTTATATACGTTTATATACATTTCTATCTAAATAGTGTAGCAGCTGGTGCTAGAACCATCTGTGCTCGTCTCTACTGAGACTGAAGAAGGCAAACATGTGCTGCATGACATTCAGCAGCCCAGGTTTGAGTCTGACCTGAGGCCCCTTGCTACACGCCTTCCCCTGCAATCTCTCCCTGCTTTCCTGTCTACTCTCCATTACGGCAGCATCTAATAAAAGGCAAAAGGCCCCAAAAGAGATTTTAAAAAGTAAAAGTGCAACTGGATTTCTTGTAGCATTTTAACTGTATAACGTTACTTTCAAGTTGGCCCAGCTACATAACAGCTGAATCAGAAAGACTGAGCTAACTGTTGTGACTTGTTGTTTCTAAGTGTGACAGAGATGAATAAGAACTATTACTTGAGCACAAAGCAGGACATGATATCAAAAATGGAGCGAACAGTTGATCTCCTACCATTGTCGCTGTCCGATTTGTTCTCGTGCTCAGTGTCAGTTAGAGTCAGCACTGAGTTGGAGCGGCTCGACAGGCAGGAACTCCTCCCGGATGATTTACCCAGACCTCCGCGGCCCCACAGATGCATAGCATGCTCTGGGGACATGACTGCCTGACTATCAGTGTCTAGCTCCTGAGCTGTACCAACTGAGAAACCACGGTGGGGTGGAGGCATTTCAGGGCAGAAAGGCAGGCCGCGACGAGACGGTGGCTCACAGATCCCCAGCTGACGAAGACTGAAGTGTTGACCTGAAACAGATGGCCGTGTTGAAATCATTTAGAAATCATTAGATCATTGCAAATGACTATAGATCTAATACACAGAGATGGTGTGACTATGGCATAAAATATACACTATATTGCCAGTGTACACTCACCCATCCAAATCATTGAATTCAGGTGTTCCAATCACTTCCATGGCCACAGGTGTATAAATTTAAGCACCTAGGCATGCAGACTGCTTCTACAAACGATTGAGAAGAACAGTAACTCAGCCACAAAGTGGTAGGCCATGTCAAATCGCAGACCGGGGTGCTGAGTATGCAGAGGTCACCAACTTTCTGCAGAGTCAGTTGCTACAGACCTCCAAACCTGATGTGGCCTTCAGATTAATTCAGGAACAGTGTCTCTTTATTAATCTCTGTCTCTCTTCCACAGCATGTCTTTATCCTGTTTTCCTTCTCTCACCCCAACCAGTCGCAGCAGATGGCCCCGCCCCTCCCTGAGCCTGGTTCTGCTGGAGGTTTCTTCCTGTTAAAAGGGAGTTTTTCCTTCCCACTGTCGCCAAAGTGCTTGCTCATAGGGGGTCATATGATTGTTGGGTTTTTCTCTGCATGTATTATTGTAGGGTCGACCTTACAATATAAAGCACCTTGAGGCGACTGTTGTTGTGATTTGGCGCTGTATAAATAAAACTGAATTGAATAGAAAACTTCATAGAATGTGAGTCTATGACCAAGCAGCTGCAGTCAAGCCTCATATCACCAAGGACAACGCAAAGCATTGGATGAAGTGATCTAAAGCAGAGTGCCAGTAGACTCTAGAGCAGTGGAGATCTGATCTCTGGGGTGACAAATCGTGCTTCTTTGTATGGCAATATGATGGCATCTGAGTTCGGCGACTGCCAGGAGAATGTTACTTCGCTGTCCAGTGTTATATTTGTTGGTGGGGGGATATGGTGTGGAGTTGTTTTTCAGAGTTGGGCTTGGCCCCTTAGTTCAACTGAAAGTAAATCTTAATATTCAGCATAACAAGATACAATTTCAAGCTCCCAGCTATTTCAAGGCCCCTTCCTGTTCTTACAGCACTGTGCACCAATGCACAAAGACAGAGTCCTGACCTCAACCTGACAAACACCTTCGGGATAAACTGGAAATATAGACTGAGACCCAGGGGCTCTCGGCCAACATCATTGTCAGATGTTGCAAATGGTCAAAAATTCCCCCAAACTCACTCCTAAACCTTGTGGAAACCCTTCCTAGAAAAACTGAAGCTATTATAGCTGCAAAGGGTGGGCTGACATCACATTAAACCCTATGGATTAAGAATGGGATCTCACTCAAGTTCATATATGTGTGAAGGCAGACGAGTGATTAATTTTGGCAATACAGTGTATATACAGCAGGTGGAAGACAGCCATGAAAAAAATAGTCAAACCTGGCAACAAGTCGGTGAGGAATCTTTGACAAAGCAATTCTTACGAGACTGAATGAATAACTCAGAAGACAAACCTCAAATCCAATTAGACGTTGAGAATAGAAGTGCTTTAAGTCTTATGTATGGTGGTGCAGCTCACAGTGACATGTACATATTTAATATAATCAATATGAAGCTGTGCTTTAGTTTTGTATACAGTTTGCTCAGATGTAAATTAGAGAGTTTAGTAAAGATCAATTTTACTGATAATTAAATGATAACCTTTACTCATTATTAGTGTTATTACAGTAAAAGCAGTGAGTGAAAAATAATAATAAATAATTATATGATGGTCCGAGTTTACAAATAATAGTAAACATTATTGATTTTAACAGCTCAACAGCTTTTTAAACAGTGAATAACCTTAAAAAACATTTACCGTTTGTACCGACACTTTCCCAACTCACTTTAGTCAAATTTGGAAGGTTTCTAAATAACAAGCTAAGTATGTGTGCGGGAGGAGTGATCTAAAAAGAAGGACAGGAGCCTGATATAAAATAAAACAACGAGAATGTATTCAGGACAGCCAATAACCCAGAATCATCTTGATGCATGCTCAATCATCCAGGTAAGTAAACCTCCAAAAGTTGATTCTGTTCATCTGGACGTAGCGTTTTGTGGGAGAAACGTTTTGTCATCATCCAAGTGACTCCTTCAGTCTCAGCTGACTGCAGGTTTCAATCTTATAAACAGTACATTTGCATAATGACTGAAACCAGCCCACTGAAGGAACAATGGGCTGGAAGGTCAGTTCCTTAATCTTAATTATGCAAATTCTCATGACCATTGATCAACAACCACTGACTAAAACCCACTGATCAATGGCCATGAGTACCATTCACAGATGGGACTCATGGCGAAAGTGATGAAACGTTTCCCCCACAAAACGCTACGTCCAGATGAACAGAATCAACTTTTAGAGAAACCCAGAATCACGTTTAAGCTGAGTTTATGATGATCCTAGCTTTCCTGTCAGAGCCTGAACTTTAACAGGTAACAAAGGCAGTGACGAGCAATAACGTTTCTATGCTAGAATCACTGCAGTTATTGCCTTTAAGTTTGTTTGGGCTGGTTGTCATCTTGGTTTGTCAGGTTTGTGCTCATACATAAAAAAGATTGCATGTATTTCCTCATTAAGACAGTTTTGGTGTGTGATTGTAGCCTCAGGTTTATTTATAACTGATGTGTTTCAGGGCATTTTACAGAATAACAAAGTAACGTAAGTATTGTCGAAATTACTTTCTATGATGAGTAATTAAGTGAGGTACTGCATTACTTTTAAGAAAGGTAATGAGTAACATGTAATAGATTACTTTTTCTGAATAATGACTGTAACATGGGAATAAAGTAGTCGAAGTAAAGTCTGCGTTTTTTTTCCTCCTGTACTCTTGTATTAAAAATCTGTAATAATTTAAAAATAGATACAATACAACAGAATGAAGACACTAAATAGTAAATAAAAGTAAATAAATAAAATTCACTTTTCTGCTGTTTCTTTGATATCTGTATTTCATATGATTTAATTACATTTAATTGGAAATGAGGAGTAACTGGAATTGAGCTCAAATCATTTTCAAATAACAGGATAATCCTTAAAAAATATATTTAAAATCTAAGTGTGTGCTTCATTTTCAATCAGCAGATAAAAAGAAAAGTTATAAAACCATTCTATGATTAACAGCACAGCAAGAGAGAAGCAGTGGTGCTGTTCAAATTCACGTGACATGAATTTATCCTCTCCACTTTAAATAGCTGCAAATATACAGGTGATAGGATAACTGACTAATTCTTTATTATATGTTCAATAATGTATACTGTTGTAAGTGGACTTGGAGAAAAATGGGTTTAGTCTTTTGTTGATTATTATTCATTTTACTGTGTGATTTTTCTCTTTTCTCACTTTTTTCGCTTTCATTGGGTGATTATAGCCTTCAGACTTATTATCATATGCTTCCATCCTCTATCTGAACTCCAGTCTTATATACTTTTAATGTTAGGTTGTGCAAATTTTATGCAAACAATTCTAGGTTGTTTAAATTTCATTTACATGTATTTTAATGTCTCTACATTGTAATCATATTTTTAAAGAAAGACAATTCATATTTCTAAAGTAACTGAAGGAAATATCTTTTTTTACAGTAGTTTTTTTGGTCTTAGTGCACACATACAAATAGATAGGGATAGCATTTCTGTCTGTGCACTTTTGTAGACTCTCACCTTGTCTGTTAAAATCATCCCTTTCATGGTGAACCATGTCCTTGTGTCCCTTGGTTGTCCCGTACAGTAACCTGTCAAAAGCCAAGGGCAAAAAGGATAAAGGAAGGTGCTGCACACACGCTGTAGACTTTTGATGATCCATGTTCTGAACTATACAACTACCACATCATCATTATACAGGAAACAAACTACACTCTGCATTAAGTGGTGCTTTTTTATGAATGTTATGTAACTGAATGTATCGAAGTGAAAAACAGACAGTGCAAATTCTTATGATGAAAAAACTGATACTAGTAAATTTTGGTAACCTACATATATTTACTGGAATTATACAAAACAGCATTAAGTAATGATTATTGTAAGATGATTAAATAAATGTCTATACTAAGAACATTGTATTTGAATGTCTTTATGCATCGAGGTAAGAAAATCCCAGAAAGTTGATTCTGTTCATGTGGACAGTGAGACACGTTTCACAACTACAACCACAATTTACTGGTCACGTTAACTTGGTGGACAAAATACATTAATTTCACTAGAAGAATATGAAAAATGACAGGCTAGCCTTCTTAGACTGAGATTTCCATCAGTAATGGGGGACATTTAAAGTCGATGTGCACCGTAAACAACATCCGAGATCTCAGGAGAGCGCAGTCCCATGAACAGCTAAGATACTGCGAGGGCCCTCAAGCTCCCAGGCCTCTGGTAGAGGACCTGAGCTTGAAGGATAGACAGGATAGGGGTGAGAGGGGAATTTTTTTTAAATATAGTCTCATCATCCACTGGACACAAATATCATCAAAATGATACAACACAGAGCGAACACCATCACCACAGACACAATGGCTAGGGAAGAAGAAGAGCATCATATCAAAAAAGGCCCTGACTCCCTCTGTGACCATTCGTCGATGGTCAAGGCTGACCTCATGGCCCATTCTTGTCAGTGGTGCTAGTTTCGGTCATAATGCAAATGTTCTGCTTATAAGGTTGGGAAAAGCAGCAGCTGGGCAAGACTGAGGACGGTCTAAGTCAACCTAAGTCTTTTTAAGTAGAAATAAACTTTGCTTATAAATTCCCATATATGTAGGTTTATTCAATAGAGTATAATTAAATACAGTAGATTTTCAGCCAGCTGTTTACAAAGGTGAATTACACATAGGAAAAAATAGAGATACTCACATACAAAAAAGAAATTCTGATCACGCCAATTTGTGTTTTTGACATTTTTGACACAGTTCTAATATTGCTCAACAAAACAGAAGATAATATGCGTGTCATCTATTTTCTAACCTGGTCTGGTCTTGGTGCTGGTCAAAAGCCTTCAGTGTTTCACTGGAGGAATAGGACTTCTGGGTGGGGACCCGGAGTCCCTGGGAACCAATAGCACAGCCTTCACTGTCCCCTGATGAACATAAAATAGACCGATTAAAAAAAGTCTTTATGTAGATGCAGCTCAAGCCATAATCCATCACTATGTACAGTTAAAGTAGAGCATCAACTCTGAACGAGAAGGGTGCAAATGTCTGCCAAGCCCAATACACTTTTCAGTTTTACTTGTTTAAAATGCTGGTAGTTGAACCTCCTAAGACCCGAACTCTTCCACGGCATGCATTTTTAATTTCTCTTAGATATTTGTGCTGATTGAGACCCGATGAATGTAAAAATAAAGAATTACCAGATTTATTTATTTTTTAACCTAATTTTTGTTTCTAAGAAAAATGAGAGCCACATATGAGGATATTCGTTTAAAATTTTGATAGAGCAGCAGCAGTATAATGTCCTCGTACGTGGATATCAGGCCCTTGTAGAGCAAAATTGAGTATTTGGTCTAAATAACCCAAAATGTGATGTCCACATATGTGGATGCCAGGTCCTAGGAGGTTAATTTACAACAGCAAATATTTTGACTTCCAACAAATAATTTCATTGAGGAAGGATACAATAATATAATCAATAACCATCAATGAGACACTTTCATTTTTATCAGCATAAGTTACAAACAGTGCCAGCGAAGGTGCTGAAAGCGAATGCTCAATGGCTTGAAGATGAGCTGTGAAGCTGTAGTTTACTTGCTTTACTAATTACTTCCGTCTCCTCGTGTACTACACAGAGAACTTCTTCTGCTGTTTTCTACCTACATGTCCCTAGGCTTTAAATACACACTGCAAGGGCTAATGAGAAATGACACAGAACTAAAGAACTAAACCAACCTTAACTAAAAGAGGGTAACCAGATAGGTAAATAGGTTAAGCACAATACACAAGAGACAAGTGATAACAAAATAAAACAGGAAGTGAGATGCAAAAACTAGCAGATAAACACAGACAGAACTGAGCTAAGTATAGGGGAATTCCCAGAGACAGGAATGCTGTGAAAAAACTGAGGGAATACACCAAGGCAAACATTTAAACAATAAGCAACCTAAGAATTAAACCTAAGCTATTAAGTGATTCTTGGAACAAAGAGGTTCTTGGCATAAACTGAACTGATCTGTTGATATTATTTTATGTTACATATTTATGTTAAACTAATATAACATAATAGCTTCAAAGAATTACAAAGAAAATTTCAGGATTACTGATAGTAGTAGTAATCTCTCCACCAATCATTTCACCGTAATTTAGCTTCTTCTTTCGAAAAAAGACACAGAACAAATAATGAATCCAGGTTGCATTTACTGGATTTACTGAGGAGGGTAAGTCACTGCAGACTATGTGATTTTTATGTTGTGTCTGTTCCATTAATAACTAACAGTGCAATCAAAGAAAGTAGTTTTGGTCTCAAAATGCTTAGAAAGCATCAAATTATAAAATTAAATTGAAAAAAGAATAAAATGTCAAAATTATTAAATAAATCTAATCATATTATAAAATAAACAAAAATTATTCACACATACGAGGGACAGAAAAGTGTAAGGTCAAATCAAATAATAATTCTGAATGTTTAATATCCAAAATCAAAACATTGCGGTATGTTTAAGAAACATACAGATGGATAAGATAAACTCAAGGAAGACAAAATCATCACCACACAAAGCCACTCCTGACACACCTTTGACTTCTCAGGAGTAAAAAATTAGGTGATATACACAAACCAAAGACAGAGCCAGGCCAAATTTCAGTTGTAACAAAATGTAACAGGTTATCTAAAAAAAAAAAAAGTACACTGACAGGAGTTTGCTATTTGGCTTTTGAATACTCTTGTGATAGTATGATATACCTTTATTAGTCCCACAAGGGGAAATTTCATGTTAAGGCTGCCAACCTATTGCACGCAATGGCGGCGCCATCTTACCCTCCGACCATACATACATTACAGAAAAACATCACATGGGGAAGACAGGTCAGAGAGGTATAACAATGGAAAATGCACCACATGAGGAAAGATAAGGAGAAAAAAAATATAACTCCCCCCAGACTGAGCTCCAACAGGGAGATCAGTTTGAGAACAGAAAAAAACACCTCTGCATGTAGCACATGAAAATTCTTTTAAAAAAATAAATAAATTTAAAAAAAAATGTAATAATAAAATATTTATATACTGTGAGGAACAATATCTTAATAATAATAAATAAGAATGATGGTATATGTAGATTACATTGTAAGGGTTGCAGACGATTGTCTAGCTCTACAGCACATGGACATCAAAGCAACCTGTGTATGCACAGAAATCATTTGACAAACAATCTCTATGATAATCTACTGAGGAGGCCTCACAATCTTGCTGCAATGCTTTCCTAATCCGGTTATCCAGTCATGATTTAAAAAGAATCTCAGCTGTTTTTATGTTTAGTGTTTAATTCATTTACTGATTGTCCTTTAATATAATTAAATTATAATTGAGAATGGATTTATAGATGGCATTAAAGAAAACATACAACATCTGGGCAGTGCTACCCTACAAGCACACTCTTTAGCCCATTCATTCATTTTCATTACTTCCACTTGATTGCCCAGTCTTAACACCCCCCCACACCCTCCAACAACAACCTAAGCCTTAACAGTCACAGGAAGCATGCAATATATAAATTCCCCTCTCGTCCCTGCGGGCAGTCTATCCTTCAAGTTTGGGTCTTCTACCGGAGGCCTGGGAGTTTGAGGGTCCTGCGTAGTATCTTTGCTGTTCCTAGGACTGCGCTCTTCTGAACAGAGATGTCAGATGTTGTTCCTGGGATCTGCTGGAGTTACTTGCCTAGCTTGGGAGTCACTGTACCTAGCGCTCCGATTACCACTAGGACCACTGTTGCCTTCACCCTCCACATCTTCTCGAGCCCTTCTCTGAGCCCTTGGTACTTCTCCTGCTTCTTGTGTTCCGTTGTGTTCATTGCTGACATTCGGTACTGCTACTAGTGCCCGGCCTCCTTCCTTCAGCTTAGCGTACAGCTGAACTTGGGGTGAAACCCTCATGCATGGTCAGGAGCTTCCTGGTCTTGATGTCAGTGGCTTCCATCGCCGCCTTTGGCCAGCTTATTATCCCGGCATGGTACCTGATCACAGGCAGGGCGTAGGTGTTGATAGCCTGGATCTTGTTCTTACCATTCAGCTGACTCCTAAGGACTTGCCTGACCCTCTGCAGGTACTTGGTGGTTGCAGCTTTCCTAGCAACCTCTTCATGTTTCCCATTTGCCTGTGGGATTCTCAGGTACTTTAGCTTTCCTCTGTGTCTGCAATGTTGCCTTCTGGCAGTTCGATTCCCTCAGTTCTGACTATCTTCCTTCTCTTTGTTATCATCTGACTGCACTTCTCCAGTCCGAATGACATTCCAGTGTCGTGGCTGTATATCCCGGTGGTGTGGATCAGTGAATCGATGTCTCGTTCACTCTTGGTATACAGCTTGATGTCATCCATGTAGAGGAGTTGGCTGACAATTGCTCCATCCTGTAGTGGGTATCCATAGCCAGTCTTGTCAATGATCTCACTTAGAACCACAAAAAGTTGTTTCTGTTCATCTGGATGTATTGTTTTCAGTGGGAGAAATGTTTCATCACTCATCCAAGTGATTTCTTCAGTCTCAGCTGACTGCAGGTTTCCCCAATCTTATAAACAGTACTTTTGCACAAACTAGTCCACTGAACAATGGACTGTGAGGTCAGTTCCTTGATCATTACTGAGTTACTTGGATGAGTGACCAAATATTTCTCCCACTGAAAACGCTACATCCAGATAAACAGAATCAACTTTTGGGATTCACTTACCTGGATGACTGAGCATGCATCAAGACATCCCATTGAGGAGGTTCAGGCCTATGCAGAACAGTAGTGGGGACAGAGCATCTCCTTGGTAGATCCCGCAATTGATGGTGACTTGTGCTATTAGCTTGAAGTTGGTCTTTAGTGTTGTTTTCCACATCCCCATTGAGTTCATGATAGGCTCCTGTTGATTTTATACAATTCTAGACATTCCAGGATCCAGGTGTGGGACATCGAGTCATAGGCCTTCTTGTAATCAATCCAGGCAGTGCACATGTTGGTCAGCCTAGCCTTGCAGTCTTGGGCAACTGCTCTGTCTACCAGTAGCTGGTGTTTTGCTCCTCTGGTATTCTTGCCAATCCCTTTCTGTGCCCTGCTCATGTACTGAGCCATGTGCCTGTTCATCTTAGCTGCTATGATGCCAGCAGCCATGTGGTAGCGAGGCAGGTTATTGGCTGGTAGTTGGATGGGACTGGTCCCTTCTGGGGAACCTTGGGGATCAGGACTGTCCGTCCTTCAGTGGTTCATTTATGCTGCCAGACACTCATGCAGTGCAGTCAGCTCTTCAGCCAGAAGGCATAAACCATGTCGGGGCCTGGTGCTGACCAACTCTTCATACTGGAGACCCTTTTTTGAATGTCTGCTACAGTGATGGTTACTGGATCCTGTTCAGGGAGGTTGCTGTGGTCTTCTCTTAGATCCACTAGCTACTGAGCATTGTCATTTTGGTTGTGTATTTCTCCTATATGTTCTTCTAGTATTGCTCCATCTCCAGCCTTGGTGGTGCTTTTCTCATATTGTTCTCCTGCCACTAAGAGTACACCTTGGCTGGTTCTGAGAGAACAGCTGGTTTATTCTCCTGCCTATCTTCCTGTTATACCATGCTTAGGCCTACTTCCCTCGGTGCTACCTTGGTCTTCTTCTCCATGGAGGGTACTGCTCCTTGTGGCTGTTCAACTTATAGCCAAGCATCTCACTGATCACTGCTGTTGTGGTGTAGATCAGCTGGTCAGTCTTGGTAATGACTGCAGTAGGCATTGTTCATAGTGCTGCATTCGCATCATCTAGTATATCTTCTGAGGGTACTTCACGTAATCTTGGTAACCGGCTACGGGGGATCCAGGTTTCAAGCTTCGCCATGATCCTATCTCTCAGGTCAGTTCCTCTCGCACTCAATGATGCTTCTCCTATCGCACTTGGGGCGTGGTACCCAATCTTGGGTGGGGGTGATGATATCTCCCCCCTGCCCTGTCATTCTGGCTTCCCTTGCTGTATCATTTGTGTTGTACCTCATCATTCTCTAGCCATGAGAGCAGTTCCTTCTTCCGAATGTTGGAACACTGAGCTACTAGTTGTTTTGCCGTCAATCTGGATGGTGGGTATCGAAGATTCCATAGGTCCCTCATCCTATTCATGTGATCCCTTACGTTGGGGTTACTTGCGGGCACTCTATCCTTCAAGCTTAGGTCCTCTAACAGAGGCCTGGGAGCTTGAGGGTCCTGCGCAGTATTTAATTCAATTTAATTTATACAACACCAAATCACAACAACAGTCACCTCAAAGCGCTTTATATTGTAAGGTAGATCCTACAATAATACATACAGAGAAAACCCTAACAATCATATGACCCCTATGAGCAAGAACTTTGGCAACAGTGGTCACCTGGTCCAGCCCTAACTATATGCTTTTCAAAAAGGAAAGTTTGAAGCCTAATCTTAAAAGTAGAGATAGTGTCTGTCTCCCAAATCCAAACTGGAAGCTGGTTCCACAGAAGAGGGGCCTGAAAACTGAAGGCTCTGCCTCCCATTCTACTTTTAAATACTCTAGGAACAACAAGTAAGCCTGCAGTGGGAGAACGAAGTGCTCTAATAGGGTGATATGGTACTACAAGGTCATTAAGATAAGATGGGGCCTGATTATTTAAGACCTTGTATGTGAGGAGCAGGATTTTCAGGATTTGGATTTAACAGGAAGCCAATGAAGGGAAGCCAATACAGGAGAAATCTGCTCTCTCCTTCTAGTCCCTGACAGTACTCTAGCCGCAGCATTTTGGATTAACTGAAGGCTTTTCAGGGAGTTTTTCCGACATTCTGATAATAATGACATACAGTCGTCCAGCCTAGAAGTGAGAAATGCATGAACTTGTTTTTCAGGTTCACTGAAATACCTTGTTGTATCTTAGCTGTTCCTAGGACTGTGCTCTTATGGAAAGAGATCTCAGATGTTGTTCCTGGGATCTGCTGGAGCCACTTGCCTAGCTTGGGGGTCATTGCACCGAGTGCTCCGATTACCATTGGGACCACTGTCACCTTCACACTCCTCATCGTCTTGAGCTCTTCTGTTAGCCCTTGGTATTTCTCCTGCTTCTTGTGTTCCTTTTTCCTGATGTTGCTCTCATTCTGTATCGCGTCTCCCATTTTGACCTCGGGATTTCCAGGCCATACTTGGCACAGATGTTTCTGTACACTATGCCGGCCACTTGGTTATGGCGTTTCATGTATGCCATGCCTGCTAGGGCTAGCAACTTGCACCCTGCTGTTATGTGCTGGATTGTATCAGGGGCATCTTTACACAGCCTGCACCTGGGGTCTTACCAAGTGTGATAGACCCCAGCCTCTATGGATCTTGTGCTCAGAGCTTGTTACTGTGCTGCCATGATTAGTGCCTCTAAGATGTCTTTCAGTCTAGCTTTGTCCAGGCACTGGTAGGATTTCTGGATGTTAGTCACTTCTTCTATCTGCTGGTGGTACATAACGTGCAGGGACCTGTCTTTCCATGATTGTTCCTCCTCTTGCTCCCATTTCTAAGGTTTCTGCTGCCTGAGGTATTCACTGAGCACACTGGTGGCGGCTTTCTGGTGTACTCGTGTTCGTTGTCTCATCCTGGACTGTGGTAGTGATACTCAGTAGTCCCCGGCCTCCTTTCTTCCACTTAGCGTACAGTCTCAGGGTGCTGGACTTTGGGTGAAACCCTTCATGCATGGTCAGGAGATTCCTCGTCTTGTATTTATACATATACCCACATAGCAAAATTGGTATGGCCCAGATCTAGCCCACACAATGTGCTTACACATGGCCCACATACCGCCACCAAAGGCATTTGGTGGCCCAGATCAGGTTTGCCAGATGTGGCCCACACATGGACCAGTACAAGGGCAGTTGTAGACACACTGGAGGTCCTGTGCTGGCCCATGTGCTACCTCTGGCAAACCTGATCTGGGCCACCAAAGGGCTGTCAATCTTTGCTGTATGTGGGCCATGTGTAAGTTGTGTGCAGCCACGGGTCAGTTGTAGACACACTGCTGGCCCTGTGCTGGCCCAGAACAGTTTCAGCTCTGGCTCCAGATGTCAGCCTAATGTGTACCTTAATCAAGCCATGTAATAACAACATGTGCCAGAACATAACAGTGCAAAAGTAACATGACGAAACTCTGTTCAAACAGTGAATGGACTGATTCTTATATAGTGCTTTCCTAGTCTCCCAGATTACTGGGAGTGCTTTATACAACATGCCACATTCACCCAATCACACACTGTCTGTAAACTGACTGCTTCCTAACTACATTCATACACATTCACACTCTTGACATGCAGACTGGCGGAGCCAGGGATCGAACCACTAACCTTCCCATCAATAGGTGACCTACTCTACCTCCAAGGTTTTGGATAATGTGTACACCCACAAACCTGTCAAAGCTGCATTTGACACGTTGGCTACCATAGCAGTATAGTATTGCAACATGGCATTTGGGTCTTCTAACTAAAATAGGAAAATAGGAACATAAATATTGCCATCATTGCCAGACCTGGCCCACATCTGGTTGACATACACTCTGCCATGACACCAGTCAGTCAGAAGTGCCAGCTTGATGCTGGATCCGGGCCAGACCTGTTTTCTAAGAGACTGGGCCACATAAACCAAACCACAATCGAGCCAGATATGGCATGCCATCACATAGACAGTGGCATGTATGCCAGGCCTGGCCCGTATCTGGATAACATACGTCTTATCATGCCAGAAGTCAGCCAGCAGTGCCGGCTTGATACCAGATCCGGGCCAGACCTGCTTGCTATGTGGGTATATATATATCAGTCAGCTCTTGGCTGACTCATGAAATGAATGGATGGAGAAACACATACATACATAATAAAAAAAACATAAAAGACTCTATGAATGTTCTAAATGAGCTGTCTCACCAGTGTATGGCCCCTCTTTGTCCTTCCGGCTCTTTGTTAGTGAGCAGTATGGACGTCGCTCTTTCACTTCCATAATGCTTCTTCTTATGCTGCTGGCAAACATACAGGCATACTGCTGTACAGCTGCATAGACAGAAAGATAAACAGAAAGAGAGAGAAAGACAGATGAATGAAAAACAAAGAAGAAAAAATGAGTGAGAGAGAGCTAGACAAAGAGTGAAGGGTTGTTGGTCCACCTACAATCACACATAGGGACAAAAACAGTGGTAATATGTTCCAATGGTCTTGTCCTGCAGTTACTGTTAAAGTTAAACATGACAGTGTAACCTGCCATTGCCAGGTACCAGAATGTGATCTTGACTTCATTAAAAAATCACAACCTGCATTCTCTTTTATTATGTCCTTATTTGTAACCTGCACAAATCTCTGACACCCAAAAGCTTAACTGGTGTGCTTACAGATAAAGATATACCAAAAGGCACATTCTGTGAGTCATGCAAAACTTCTGTGTTGACACAAACTCACACACATGAAGACACTGTAAACATGCAAAGTATAGTATAGTATATTGCACAGAAAAATTGATAATCGCATTTATTTCATGATTAGTTACACAAAATATCTGCAGCTGTTTGATTGGTTTTTTATTAAGTTTTCTTTTATTCTTTTGATGTAGTTTTAAAAATTTATATAAAAAGGAAAACACACGTAGATTTTTTCATTACAATGGAATTCCCTAAAATACTTTCAGCGTAACCCACGTGTATCCAAAGCTCTTCTAACATCTGCTTAATGTCTCTAAAATCAATACTGAAACCATAAAGTCAAAGTCTGCTCAAAGTCAGCTTTATTGTCAAAAACCATATGCACAGATCATACACAGGAATTTGAAGTTGCAAAGCTCCCATGGCCCTCAGTGTACACTAAAACAATATAAAGATAAAAAGAGGGAAGAGTTGAATGCAGGTCTGGAGTTCCTGTGTGTGAGAGCAAGGAATGAATTCAGCATCCTGACAGGCTGATGGATGAAGCTGTCTCTCAGTCTGCTGGTCTAGAGAGGCTCTTCAGTCTCCTTCCTGAAGAAGCTGTTGGACGGATGAGTGGAGTCACCTGTAATGCTGAGAGCTTTCTGAATGAGGCGGGAGCAGTAGAAGGTGCTCATAATGGGTGTAGAGGCTCTTGCTCTTCTCAGTCAGCAGAGGAAGTAGAGTCGCTGATGGGCTTTTCTAACCAGTGATGCTGTGTTTTTTAACAAGGGGAGATCTTCTGAGATGTGCTCACCCACGAACTTGGTGCTGCTTACCCTCTCCACATCAGCACCGTTGATAGTTAGTGGGGTGTGCAGGGTGTGAGTTCTCCTGAAGTCTATGATGTTCTCCTTCTTCTTCACATTCACGGACAGGTTGTTGTTGCTGCACCACTAAGCCAGATGTTTAACTTCACTCCTGTAGTAGGTCTCATTGTTATTGCTGATGTGACCTACCACAGTTGTGTCGTCTGCAAACTCGATGAAAAGGTTGGAGCTGTGTGATAGTGTGCAGTCATGGGTCAGCAGAGTGAAGAGAAGGGGGCTCAGCACACATCCTTGGGGAGCCCCCGTATTCAGTGTTCTTCTGTTGGAGGTGTTATTGCCAACGCGTACACAGTGAGGTGCTGATCCCCAGCAGATCCAGTTTGTGAATGAGTTGCTGGGGAATGATTGTGTTGAATGCTGAACTGAAGTCTATGAACAGCATTCTGAATCTCTAGTGTCCAGATGTGTGAGGGCTGAGTGAAGGGCAGTTGAGATTCCATCATCGGTCAAGCAGTTTGACCGGTATGTGAACTGAAATGGATCCAGTTTGGGGGGAAGAAATGTTTTAACTGGATGCATGACTAACTGTTCAAAGCACTTGAGGGTGAGTGCGACCGGATGGTAGTTCTTAAAGCAGGACGGAGGAGACTTCCTCGGTACAGGAATGATGGTGGAGGTTTTGAGGCATGTGGGAACGACAGCCTGGCTCAGTGATGTATTAAAGATGTCTGTGAAGACATCTGTGAGTTCTGCAGCACAGTCCCTCTGTGCTCGTCCAGGGATGTTATCAGGATCCTGGGGCTTTGCGTGTATTGATCCTTTCAAAGGATCTCCACACACTGTCTGGGGATAGTCTCACCACCTGGTTGCTGGGGGATGGGGTGGAGTGGGGGGTGGGGGGTCTTCTTGTATTTTTGTGCCTCAAAGTGAGTGAAGAATTTGTTTAGCTCATCTGGTAAAGAGGTGGAACTGACAGCGGTCTGCGGAGTGAGCTTGTAGTCTGTGATGGTCTGTATCCCTTGCCACAACCTCCGAGTATCTCTGCTGTCACTGAAGCTTTGAGAAATCCTCCTGGAGTACACTGGTCCCTCACTATAATGCGGTTCACATTTCGCGCCCTCGCTGTTTCGCTGATTTTTATTTTGTGCAATTTTGCATGGTTTTTTTTCTTACAGCGCATTGTGTTCTGTGTCCTGATTGGCTGTAGAGCATTGTCAATCACTCTCCTGCGTGCTGTGTCTCCTGTACAGTGCAGAATGCATTCAGCTTGCCAAATTTACATAATTCTTCGATCGCTAGCAGTGTGACTCTGAAGTGATGTACTGTATGCTTGTAAGTTTTCTCCCCATCAAACACAACAATGTCGATGAAACGTTCTGCACTGTCAAAGGCACCTGTGGTAGCACCCAAAAGGCAGAGGAAGATGCTAACCATCACACAAAAAGTTGGACTTCTGAAATGCTAAAGGAAGGTAGAAGTTACCGTATTTATTGGACCATAAGGCACACCGGATTATAAGGGGCATGAAGTGAAATAAAACAGTCAGATAAGTCAAACTTTACTCATTTATTCTTCTTGCTTCCTCTACTTCCGTACCATTGATTCATTAATGTTGAATTCTCTCGCAGCTGCTCTATTCCCATGTTCAAAACAGGGTTTGATCTTTGGTTTCATTCTATAATACTGGGCTGATTTTTCTACGAAGGTTTGAACTTTGAATGTGTTTAAACAAGAGAGAAAAATGTGAAAGTGTTCGTGCCTATCTGAGACAAGAGTATAAAGTGTGTAGTGAGGGGTTTTACAGCCTTAAAACATCAATAATAATATTAAAAAAATAAAGTTAGCTACTTCGCGGATTTCACCTATTGCGGGTTATTTTTAGAACGTAACTGCCGCGATAAACGAAGGACCACTGTACTGCCTTTTCGCCTCTCTGGTGCCACGTGACAGGTTTGCCCTTGCTGTTTCTAGGCCCACCTCATCTGCAGCTCTGAAGGCTGCATTTCTCACCCTCAGGAGCCTGTAGACCTCCCCTGTGACCCATGGTTTCTCATTAGCCCGGACAGTGATAGTCCTGGTCTCTGTGACATCATTGACGCACTTTGAGATGTAGGCAATGACAGTTTCTGTATATTCCTGCAGGTCTGTGATGTTGTCATGTGTGGCGGCCTGTTTAAAGATCTAACAGTCTGTGGTGGAAAGGCAGTCTTGCTGTCAGCCTTGCAGTTCAATTCAATTTAATTCAGTTCAGTGTTATTTATACAGCGCCAAATCACAACAACAGTCGTCTGAAGGTGCATTTATATTGTAAGGTAGATCCTACAATAATACATACAGAGACAAACCCAACAATCATATGACCCCCTGTGAGCAAGCACTTTGGCGACAGTGGGAAGGAAAAACTCCCTTTTAACAGGAAGAAACTTCCAGCAGAACCAGACTCAGAGAGGGACCGCCTGCTGCCACGACTGAATTGGGGTGAGAGAAGGAAGACAGGATAAAGGACATGATGTGGAAGAGAGCCAGAGATTAATAACAAGTGTGACTCAATGAAGAGAAAGTCAGTGCCTTTGAGGATCCTTCTGGCCACACACGTACCTGCTTACAAACTGGTTTGGTGATTTTGACCAGGAGCCTGTATGCTGGCATTAGCATAACAGTGATGTGATCAGAGGCACCACATGACTGTGTACAGCAGTCACATGGCTGCAGCTTTTCAGCTCAGCCAAACACTCCAACAACCACCACTGTTCGGGAGCTGGCTCACACTTCAAGCCGGCGAGGCGTGATCGCGGATGCTGGTGCATCCACCTCTCCTGCAGCGGCACCGCAGACCACGCCCCGCCACAGGGATATAGACAGCAACAAACAGCATGACTAAAAATTCTCTCGGTAGGTAGAACGGTCTGCACTTGATGATCATAAGCTCCAGCAGAGGTGAACAGTGTTTGTGTAACCCCTATAGACATGGTTACTAATATTTTTTTGCCTTATATTATTATTTCCGACACCCCTTGAACACTTCTTTGATTTTCCGTAGTCCAGTGAATGCAACATAAGCACGTTGCTGCATTAAGCTAGACAAAACGGAGCAAGACACGAGAGTAATTAATAATCTACACAAGCCTTTTATGTGTTTTGCTCTCGACCAAACCAGGTTAAGCGTGTGTTTGTTTCTTGGAAACTCCGACTGATTTTTTGTGATCCTGGATCTGATCTCGAAGTTGGTTCTGGATACGGATGGCGAGCCAGACCCTGTGAAAACTCTTGGCGAATCCAAAAGCAGTGTGGCCAGCTGTTCTGG
This sequence comes from Pelmatolapia mariae, assembly GCF_036321145.2. NCBI lineage: Eukaryota > Metazoa > Chordata > Actinopteri > Cichliformes > Cichlidae > Pelmatolapia > Pelmatolapia mariae. The sequence continues at coordinate 2,986,572 of NC_086232.1, forward strand.
ATGCAGGAGTAGATCTACAGACGGAATTACTTCAAATCGCAGGATTTCAGATAAGCAAGAACAAACCACTTACTCCATATGGATTGTTCTTTGGAGGAACTATTGAACTCACAATATCCTGTTCATCAGGAGTCAGGTCTAAAGAGACTACTCATTTTATTTTATTTTGCTTTTATTTTCAAAAGAGTGCTCTTCTCTGTTAAATTTCTTTGTTGTTTAGAATGGCTAATTGCACCATTGTAACATTGTAATAAACCTGCTGGCTGTTCAACATTCAATTCTCTCAAATTTATTTTACTCCTCTCAAATCTAGTCTATAAGCCTAGCCTAACTATACTAAGCAGGTGTTACATAAAAGTGGCGAGCCAGCCAGGAGAAGTTTGGCTATTTCATGCCTCTAATCCAATCATTTGGCACACAGTTTGGCAGTTCTGTGACAATTTTTGCACAGTCTTCCACTGAAATAACATGGATGTCATTGAATGTGAACATATCAAAGTACCAAATGCTGTACTAATCAGTGGGCTTTCTGGTACAGAGACTGATGAATAAGTTGTTAAGTTTTTGCAACACTATGGTTCTATTGCACAAACAGTGCAAGTTCTGACTCTGACTTTAAAGATACAGCCATAGTTGAGTTTGAGTATGGCACAGCCATTGAGTCAAACCAAAATGCTGCAGAAAAACTTTCAGCCTATGTGCACAGGCTCCAGACTACCCTTGACAAAGTGGTAGAAGTGGAAGGAATCCCAGTCAGTGTTTTCGATCGGCAGCTTTTGAAACAGTTCTGTAGGGAGTGCTGGGATGATAACCTAATTGCTAGCCTCTATCAAAAGAAATCCAGTCCACCCTCCTTTTCTGAGCTGCTTTTATTATTGCGAACAGAGGAAGATAAGCAGACAGCCAAGTCAACTCGCATGACGCAGCACTTGGGACTTTCAAAAGTAAAGGTGCAGTCCAATCCTTTAAATGTTTACCCAAACACTGAGTTTCAAGCTGCTGCTGACAACTCAGCTCAAACATCCACCAAGAAACTTCAAAAGCAAATTGCTCAGCTGCAAGAACAATTAACTTCCTTAAAAGCTTCAATGGAAACCATGGTTGCAAAGAAACCTCAGGCAAAGTCCCCCAATGCTTTAAAGAAACAGCAGTGAAAGGAGGCACAAACACAGAACTCGCAGTTGAAAAGTGAAGGCTTTGGCAAGAACAAAAAGCCTCGCTCATGGTTCTGTGGCGATGATGGCCATATAGCTCCCTCTTGTGACAATCAGCTGAATCCCAGTACTGTTGAAGCCAAGCGAAAAGAGCTAAGGGCAATACAAAAAGCTTGGAAAGACCAAAGTAACTTTGACTTAAACTAGTTACTGTTTCAGCTGAGGGACAAACTAGAACTAGAAGCGACACAAGTCCCACTCAAAACCCCCCAACAAAACAGTCTCGTGCACAAACAAGTAAGCATCATTCCAGTTTTCCAAAGGGCTTGATTGGCAAGAAGTGCACGGCTAATGTCAACATAGCTGGAGTGAGTTGCAATTCTTTGTTAGACTCAGACATTTATCTGATCTACCCATCCAGCTGATCAGTGACGTAGATGTTGAGGACAATGGACAAGTTGTACCTTATCTAGGGTATGTAGAAGTTCCAATTGGCTTTCCAAAAAGAGTTTGTCGAGTCTGAGCCCCAAATTTCTACATTAGCTCTCATTGTCCCTGATGTTCCAGCACAGACTTGCCAGTCTTAATTGGTACAAATGCCCTTGATGTTTTATATGAGGAACAATGTAGGGACACTCCCATTTCATCAGCAGTCTATAGCTATAGTCAGATTTTAAAAATCCTTGAACATAGACATGAAACAAAAAGCACAGGAAAGCTTGGACTAATGACACTGAGAGGCAACACACCTTACATTATACCAGCTCATGAAAAGGTTTGCTTAGAGAGTTATGCCCACCAAGTTCACCACCCACCGACAGATGGGCAGTTGTAGAGCAGCCAACTTCCTCAGCCCTTCCGGGAGGAATCTTTGATGACAGTACCATCACAGTACCACATCAAAGTCCTTACAAGCATCCTGTTTGGATCAGAAACAAAACTGATCATGACATCATGCTTCCTGGCAACAGCATCCTTGCTGAACTACACACTGCAGACCAAGTTTTTGAAACTCAAATCATGTCGAGTGCAAACTCTGCGGGTTGTTGTAGCCTGTCTGCAGACTCATGTTCATCTCCCAAGGATTAGTTGACCTTTGATTTTGGTGATTCACCTCTGCCCGAGGAATGGAAGTCGGGTCACACAGAGTCTTAGTGGCTACAGTGATGTTTTTGCATGTCACGATCTCGACTTTGGCCATGCCACTAAAGTTAAGCTTAAGATCAAGCTTAAAGACGAAACGCCTATAAAACAGAGATTGCAGCCTATTCGTCCAAATGACTACGAAGCAGTCAGGAAACACCTTAAAATGCTTCTCGATGCTGGGGTAATAAGACAATCAGAATCTCCCTTCTCATTCCCCATCGTTGTGGTCAAGAAAAAGACTGTTAACGTCTCAGTCTGGATTACCGTAAACGTAATGTGCAAACAGTCAAAGACGCCAAACTCCGAGGAGACCTCCGCCCTATCTGGTTCAAACTGGTTCTCATGACAGCTACTACCAGATAGAGATGGAGGAGGAGGATAAAGCCAAAACAGCCTTCGTATGCCCACTGGGGTTTTATGAGTTCAATTGAATGCCCCAAGGCATCACAAATGCTCCCAGCACCTTTCAGAGGTTAATGGAGAGGTGCTTTGGAGACACTAATCTCAAGGAGGTACTCGTCTTCCTAGACGATTTGATTGTTTTCTCAGACTCCCTCGAGGAACATGAACAGAGGCTAAAGCATGTTTTGGACTGTCTTCGTGAATATAGTTTAAAGTTGTCCCCCCAAAAATGTTGCTTTTTCCAGACATCGCTTAAATATTTAGGCCATTTTGTCTCCAAAAATGGTGTGCAGACAGACCCTGAAAAGGTTGCTGCCATTAAGGCCTGGCCAGTACCACAGAATTCGAAACAGCTTAAGTCGTTTTTAGGGTTCACAGGCTATTATTGCCGATTTGTTAAGGATTATTCAAAGATAGTCCGGCCCTTAAACGACCTCACATGTGGCTATCCACCTCTCCGAAAAGGCCAGAAACAAACAGGCACTTCCAAATATTTCAAACCTCGAGAACCCTTTGCAGACAGATGGACACCTGTTTGTCAGCCAGCCTTTGAATGCATAAAGGAGAAGTTAACATCATCCCCTGTATTGGGTTTAGCAGATCCAAAGCCTCAATATGTTCTGCACACTGACGCTAGTACTACAGGCCTCGGCGCCGCTCTTTATCAGGAGCAGGATGGTAAAATTTGTGTCATTGCCTATGCTAGCAGGGGACTGACACCAAGCGAGACCAGATATCCAGCTCATAAGCTAGAATTTCTAGCTCTGAAATGGTCCATTGTCGAAAAATTCCATGATTACCTTTATGGTAACGAGTTCATGGTTGTAACGGCTAACGAACCGCTTATATATATTCTGACCACGGCAAAACTTGACGTAGTGAGCTATCGCTGGTTAGCAGCGTTGTCTACCTTCAACTTCCAAATCAAATACAGAGCTGAAAAGGCTAACCAGGATGCCAACACCCTATCGCGGCGGCCTCATCAAACTCTGGCTGCAGATAGTCTGGCATTGGAAGAGGAAAACAGGATCCAACAACTCACCTCACGTCTTCTCAGATCCCTTCCAAGCTCTAACAATGTATGCCCTGACACCATAGCAGCTGTATGTAATAAGTAAATGGCCTGTATTTATATAGCGCTTTACTAGTCCCTAAGGACCCCAAAGCGCTTTACATATCCAGTCATTCACCCATTCACACACTGGTGATGGCAAGCTACATCGTAGCCACAGCCACCCTGGGGCGCACTGACAGAGGCGAGGCTGCCGGACACTGGCGCCACCGGGCCCTCTGACCACCACCAGTAGGCAACGAGTGAAGTGTCTTACCCAAGGACACAACGACCAAGACTGTCCAAGCTGGGGCTCGAACCGGCAACCTTCCGATTACAAGGCGAACTCCCAACTCCTGAGCCACGATCGCCCCCACAATAAGCATGTTCTCAATGAGAAAAGTGAAAACTCACCTTATGTCATTCTGGTTGAGTCCTTGGCTATGAGTGCTGATGCCATTCCTGATGCATACAGTGATGTGAGATGCGCTTAGTGAGATACTAAGCAGGTGTTACATTTGCAAGCCACAACAGCGTTACGACACCAGACATCGTTGATGTAAACACAGAGTCCCTCTCCACGAGTCTTACCCCCTTCAGCGAGACCTCTGTCGCTGACCTCTGCCAAAAGCATGTTAGCCAGTTGAGTTGAATGGCACTGTCGGGAATGTTATTGTTAAGCCAAGTTTCTACAAAGATGAAGACACAGCACTCACTTCAAAGTGGACCGACGTAAGCGTACACGATCCAGCTTGTTGTCCAGGGAGGGCACGTTGGACAGTACGATGGTGGGAATAACAGGTTTGTGTGGTTTAGCTGCTAGCCTACTCCAGACAGCTCCGTGCTTACCCCTCTTCCTCCCACACCACCTGAGACGTTTCCACTGTGGGCGAGATCTAGCAGCGGGGGTTGCTGATGGTAGATGCCCCTGAAGCAGTCCACAGTTCCTCAGTGTAATTTGTAGCTCTTCCATGTGTGAAAAGTTTGTGGATTTGCTTCTGTTGATTTTGAGCAGGAGCTCACGACTGTAACAGTGTTTTTGTAAAAAACAAGAAAAACAGCAAAACAGACACGGGAACACTGTTCTGTTCGGACAGAGAGCAGTCGCTGCATGTGTCTGCGCTGCCATCTTGAAAAGATAAAAAAGATAAACATCTATAAGCCACAACAAAACCAAATTTGAAGAGGATAACATGAGCCAGCTTGTTAAAATGCAATGTTCTGCTGGAAAACTGACATTCATTTTAGTGTTACTTTGATAGGTACTTCATCCAAACATTACTGCAGCCTAAGTATACTCCTAACTCTATGGCAATAGCATTGTCCCAGTAGGATAATGGGTCCACCATAAAGAGATGTGTTCTGGAAAAGCCCAAAAAGCTAATTCTGTTCATCTGGGTGCAGCGCTTTAAGGACAGAAACGAATCAACTTTTTGGGATTTCCTTACCTGGATGATTGGGCAGGCATCAAGACTGTTCTGGAAAAGCTTGAGTAACACAACACCCATGGCACTAAACTAGCCTCAAAACTTTGTCATTCAAACAGGTCTTTTGTGTATTTCCATGGTGGCAGTGAGGTTTGACAAAGTCCACATATGGTGATAGTGTCATAAATCAGAAGACCAACACATCTAATATAATACTACCCAGTCTGTTCCAAGCTAATGACAAGCTGTCCTGAAAAAAAAAAAGAATAAATCATAATAACAATACATTTATTTGCATAGCACTATTCATAGCACAGAGTTACAAAGTGCTTCACAGTTTGAATAAAAGTTAAATTCGACACCTCACTGCATCTCTTGACTTCACTGAGTTGACCCACATGACAAAGCTAGCTACCAGGTATGAGCGAAACTAAGAGAGAACACTAAGCATTTGCTAGAGGTCTCTCTCTCCTGGTTAGGAGCCATGGATCTGGTGGATGTAACAACATGCAGGGAGTTTACAGATATACCAAGAGTAATTTAAATAACCTAGTAATGTTTAAACATTCTGTAGCAGTACAGTTAGAGGGAAAATAAATATGTAAATTAAAGTCACCTTATAAATAATATTGTCAAATTTCACAACAACAGATGAGAGCAGATTAGAGAATTTATTCAAGAAATCACTGAAGGGTTTGGGAGGTTGCTAGATATTACAACATACTGTATATTCACACAAATATTTGTAGGATAGTTATTCAAAGGACTAAAATGAGCAAGAGTAAGTTTAAGTCAGGGGTGTCAGTCATGCCCCCCGATACAATTATATCCGGCCTGCGAGATAATATCATGTGTCAGTTATTAATGGCCCGTCGGTATGTTGGAGCTGAATCCTCAGACCTGCTGAGAATCCACGCAGGCAATGCTGGGACTTTATTTTGATGGCCACACCATATAGCCAATCACATGCAAAGACAGACATAGATACCATTATGTAAAAAAAAGGAAGTGGGCAGACATCTCCAGGCAGCAAGTGTAGTGGTACAGGCCGGTTATACAGAGAGATGGGGAGCTGGATTTAAATGCAAGCTTGTCAGGAAAAAGTGAAGATATCAGCGAAAACGTAAAATGTGCAGCATCTGGCTGCAATGATACTGGAGACTGCAAAGCCGAGTGCAGAATTTATAGAATTAGGAGCTCTCTAAAGCATCCATTTTTATTTTCATCCATTTTTCATTGTGGAGAACAAAAGGTTTCAAATTTGTCCAGGACCTTAAACCTCATGTGTGTTTTCTTAATCATGTAGAAAAACTGTTAAACATGTAACTTCTTTACACTGACAGAAAGGGGAGTTTCTCTTGTCCACCCCACTTAAGATCAAAGTATAAGTATGTGGCTTGCAAAGTAAAATGAGTTTGACACCCCTAGTTTAGTTATCTTATCAAAATTTAAAATTTGTAATTAGATGTTTCTGGGCTTACGCAGTGGCATTTCTCCAGTGGTCACCGAAGCCACGTCAGAAACGTCACATCACTCTGGAGAAGATGACCAGGTGAGAACTCAACTGGTCATTCAGGTGTTTGAGCTTTCAAAACCATGGTGCATCCACATTCTCCACTGGGTCCAGCTTCAGTTTTTGGATGCCATCCTGTAGCAGTGATTATGCTTGTAGGCAATGTCCACACCTGTCTCAGTCCAGTTCTTCATACTTGGAAATGATGTGATAATTTTGCATGTCCATCTCCTGCTTTATGAGTATCAACAATTATTTTTCTCAGGTCTAAATTGCTTTCTTTAATTTTTGGTGTTTTTAAGTGGCATCTCCAAGCCTTGCTGAACTTTTTATATTGTGCGTAAATTGGAAGATAAGCCTCAGTTTTTACAGTTTTTACAACCATTGAGCATTATCAGGTTAAAGCACATCACTACATGTGTGCAAACAGAAATTATTTATACTTTTTGCCTCACCTTTACATACAACTCTTTTAATATTTTTTAAATGTTGCACTAGATGCTTCTGGTAGCCATCAGCAAGTTTCTTGCATAGTTCTGCCTGGATATTTAACCAATCCTCTGGGCAGAATTAATAAAGTTTATTTAAATTGGTTGGTTTCCTGCCATAGACCCAGCTTTAAAGTGCACTCCCCAAATTTTCAATAGGGTTGAGGTTGAAGGCCATTCCAGAAGCTTAAGTTTACCCTACTCGATCATTACAAAACCAGTTTTGATATGTGCTTGGGATCTTTTGGAGTAGCAGATTCTGCATTGCATTGAGTCAGGGCTACAACCTATTCTCCTCTCGGCAATCCTCGCTGCCAGCACTCAGCCTTAGTGCTGTGCAATTGCAAGAGCTTGCTTCAGGCTGTTCACATCTGCACGCCTTTACCATCTGTCTGCAAGGTCTAGTGAGTGCAAACAGCAAGCTCCCCACGCAAATCGCTTGTTTAACCGGCATTAGCCGGAGTACTGTCCCTGAAGTTGGCCTCCATTTTTGTTGACGGCTGCAAAATTGCTTCCTCCTTGGGCTGCCCTTCATTCCTCAGGCTTCAAATGTGTCTTTTAATCTTTGCACAAGAATTCAAGAATCTGCAAGGTAAGTCCAGTTTAAATAGTCTCTTGCTGTCATCTCCAGGATGTGATTTTGGATTAGAAAGAAAAAAGTTCTGAAATCTTCTGATGTAAATTTATGCGTTTTTTTTAGTGATTTTGCTTGACCTTGGCATTTCCAGCCAATCGGTTAGTCATTTAGCACTGCAGTGATCATCTTAAGTAAGCTTTGAATATTTTCTATTACAAACCCTTCCCTAAACCCAGACACCACATAATTTAGCTCAATACTTGCATCTGTCGTATCATTTAAATATAAACGGGTCCACTGTAATGACTCATAAACAGCGCTTTATTTGGCCATTCGTACTCTCTTCGACATAACATTCCATTTGTGTTCACAACCATCGGTCTCGCCCCCTAGCTGCTGTCATACCTAACTACACTGACTGGCTCTGTTAACATCCTACTGTGCAATGCAATTACACCACATCTCCCCTTTCTAGAATCAATGGGTAGACTACCATTGACTCAACAGATCTTAGAGGGTTATTCTGCCTCTTTGGCTGGAAGGTCTGTTCCTATTCTCACCTGTAAGAAGTATAATATGATGAAAACCTTAACTCTAACTAACCTGTTTAATAAAACAAATTTCTTGCAGTCTACCTTGTGCCATATACGGCGTTTCACAACTTCTGAACATATATATTTGAATATGACAAACTTTACTTTACTGTTACCCCTTACTGTGTAAAGAATACTGTGAAAGAGGGGTATTCTTATCTAAACCTGTCCTTTCATGTGACCAGTCACAAGTCCACTCTCACAACTACTCTCCCGGACCTGGTTCTGAGTGTAGATGGAAGTTTTAAAGAAATTGTTTCTGGAATGTCCATAGGGCACTGCTCCCCGGCTCTTGCAGATTCCGGCTCCCCACTATCATTCTCAGTTTGGTCTGGGACGCATTTCATGGGAACAAGGTGCCGACGGTTCCGCTTAATCGTCCTGCGAGATCCATCTGTGATATATGAAATCTTTATCATTCTGCTCTCGCTCTTGACGAAGGCGGTCGCACTTTTCTCCTCTCCTCCTCCTCCTCTCCCTTAGCTTCCCTGCTTAGCCTCTTGTGTCCTTGTCTAGTCTCGTGTTTTTTGTATTACTTTTCCCTGGAACACTCTCTCACAGTCTGTTCTCTAAAACCTAAAAGAGAATTATGGATTGGATCAACTGGTCCCTGAATGCAATTGACACCCCTTTCTCAACGAGAAGTCTGGGCTCGGGTGAGCCTGAGTGCTGAAGATATCTACCTATTTGGAACCATGATAACAGGGTTCTTGCTGATCGGAGCTGGCTTGGCCCTGGCTTATCGAAGAATTAAGGAAGCGGAACCGGCTGTTCAAACCCCCACAAGGCTGCCCGCTGGGATTGAAACGATGGGACGAGGCGTGAGTTTCTCAAAATGGGCTCATTGAGTGCATAAGATCTTGGAGAAGCTCACAGCTGCCGTGAATACTCAGAATAAGACCTCTGAGTGCAAACTGATTACATCTTGGAGGGGCTCGCTCGGAATAAGACCTCTGAGCGCAAATTGGATTACATCTTGGAGAAGCTCACTGCGGTCGTGAGTTCTCAGAATCGGCTCTTTGAGCACAAGAATGACAACATCACGGAGCGTAAGTTTGATAACATCATGAAGAAGCTCACGGCTCTCCAACGGGAGATTGAGAGACCAGTGTTGGACTGTTAGAACAGCTTTGAAATTCATATGAGTTGTTTGCACTAAAGTAAAAACCACCATCACTTCATGCGGAGACCCCTTCGGCGCCAGCTGCGGTCTCAAGGCTGGAGCTGAACAACAACACCCTGATAACGACTGTGTTGAGACTGTTCTTCCCATTCTATGCAAGGCCACCTGGGTTGGCTGGAAGACTGTTTACTTAGCCTGGCAGGGCGAAGGACACTGTCTCAGCTGAACTCTGGACACATACACACACACACGCACACAGACACATATATACACATGCAGTTATACACTCATCCCCCCTCCCTCCTCCAAACGCCTTCGACGCTTATTCCCTTCCGATGCTGACGGTGGATCAAGGAGACCAGCGCATAGGCTGCAGGCCCGGATGTACTGTCTACATTGGCTGTCTCTCACCCTTCACCCACCCCTGTTGCTTGTCATGTGTTTCTTTGGTGTATTAAGAGTTTTTTCTTGTGCTATGTGCAGAGGTGTTTTTTTCTGTTCTCAAACTGATCTCCCCGTTGGAGCTCAGTCTGGGGGGAGTTATTTTTTCTCCTTATCTTTCCTCATGTGGTGCATTTTCCATTGTTATACCTCTCTGACCTGTCTTCCCCATGTGATGTTTTTGTGTAATGTATGTATGGTCGGAGGGTAAGATGGCGCCGCCATTGCGTGCAATAGGTCGGCAGCCTTAACATGAAATTTCCCCTTGTGGGACTAATAAAGGTATATCAAATCAAATCAAATCAAATGATCTTGGCCTGGTGTGGTTGCCAATATCGGCATCACTGGCTCTCTGGTCTGTGATTCACACTTCTTGCCCCTGAGTGAGCCTGTTGAGGCTTTGTGGGTGATGACGTAGGTTGTATGACTGTGCCTCTTTAATCCTCCTCTCCTTCTCCCTCCGGGCGACAACCACACTGTCAGGAAGTGCAGGGTCAAGCAGAGATGACAGTGTTGGCACTGTGGTGCAAAGTCGTCTGTCCATCAAGAGTTGGGCTGGAGTGTAGCCGTTCTGCAGTGGGGTGGCTCTCTAAGCGAGTAGAGCCAAGTGTGGATAGGTAGCTTATCAGTCTTAACTGCTCGTTCGGCTTCGCCATTGCATTGGCAGTATGTCATGCTTCTCATGATATCGCTAAAGCCAAACAATTTTGCAAATGTCTCAAAAGCTTCTCCCGAAAACTGTGGCCCATTATCTGTTACCAGCTGCTCGTGGATCCCGTGACATGCAAAAATCCCTTTGAGATAATGTGAGAGTGGTGTGTGAGACGGGCACTCTCCACAAATCTTGAGGCATAATCCACACCAAAAATTAGATTTTCCCTTTTAGCATAAACAGATCAGCTCCTAGCTTTTGCCATGCCCGCCCTGGATACTGTGTTGTATCAGTGGTTCGGTGCCGTTTTGTGTCCCACCTCCTGAAGTTTTTCTTAGAAAGTAAGTCTCTTAGAAGTTTGTCTCTCTCTGTGAGCTATGGGATAAACTTTCCAAGCTGGTTAACCATTCCCAGTAAGTTCCTTAACTTACTCACGCTTTGTGGCTCCTTCATCTCCCTCACACCCTGGGTCTTGCTTGGGTCAGGGCTGATACCGCTGGCTGACAGAACATGCCCCAAAAATGTCACCCACTGTTTTGCGATGTCACACTTGTCAATGTTCAGGGGGATGCCAGCTTTGGATCCTACCCAGTACAGAGTGTAGGTGAGAGTCATGCTCCTCTTGTGTTCTGCCCCAGACCAGCACGTCATCCATGTGGCAAACCACCACTTCTGTACCATCTGTGACCTCTGTGACCATCCTGTTCTGGAAATGCTCTGGTGCTGAAGCAATCTCGAAAGGCAGTCTCTTGAAGTAAAAACGGCCGAACGGTGTGATGAAAGTGGTGTATTTGGATGAATTTTCCATCAGAGGTATTTACCAGAACCCCATGTTAGCGTCCGGCTTGCTAAATATGCTGGCTTCAGCCAATCTGCCCATTGTTCATTAAGGTGTGCATTGGCAGATGGCCGTCGTCTTCTTTGGTATCACCACTGTGCCTGAGCACCAATCAGTTGGCTCCTCAATTCTGCTGATCATCCCCAGTTGTTCCATACGGGCCAGCTTCTGCTTAACTTTATCCATCAGAGGTAATGGGATTCTCAGTGGCGTCTTAAAGGAAAAAGGTTGAGCATCAGGTTTCAGTTTGATGTTGTACGGCTGACGTACTTCTCCAAGACCACTGCATAGCTTTGGATAGCAAGTTTTGAGCGGTGTACAGGTGTCTGATGACAAAGACATCCTCTAATATTTCTTTTTCTCCCTTCCTAGTGCAAGCTCGCTGACAACAATGAAGTCCAAACGACTCCTCCCAGGTCCCAGCAGAGCCTTGGTTGGTTTGTGGAGACTGGGAGGATGATTGTGCCTGAAGAGTTCCTTAAACACTTTAAGGGGTAGGACTGTCACATCAGCACCTGTGTCAATTTTAAATGACACGTTCTTGTTATTTATGCTTAAGGTGACCGTCTACGGTTCTCCCTCGCACTTAACGCTACCTGTGAACAAACCATGTTCGTCCTCTTCAACTTTTATGCACAGTTTTGGGTGCCCTGCATACGCGCCTGTAATGTCCTTTTTTCCCACATGCATGGCATTTTATCCCAAGCACATATCAAAACTGGTTTTGTAATGATCGAGTAGGGTAAACTTAAGCTTCTGGAATGGCCTTCAACCTCAACCCTATTGAAAATTTGGGGAGTGCACTTTAAAGCTGGGTCTATGGCAGGAAACCAACCAATTTAAATAAACTTTATTAATTCTGCCCAGAGGATTGGTTAAATATCCAGGCAGAACTATGCAAGAAACTTGCTGATGGCTACCAGAAGCATCTAGTGCAACATTTAAAAAATATTAAAAGAGTTGTATGTAAAGGTGAGGCAAAAAGTATAAATAATTTCTGTTTGCACACATGTAGTGATGTGCTTTAACCTGATAATGCTCAGTGGTTGTAAAATCAAGTTAAAACTGAGGCTTATCTTCCAATTTACGCACAATATAAAAAGTTCAGCAAGGGTTGGAGATGCCACTTAAAAACACCAAAAATTAAAGAAAGCAATTTAGACCTGAGAAAAATAATTGTTGATACTCATAAAGCAGGAGATGGACATGCAAAATTATCACATCATTTCCAAGTATGAAGAACTGGACTGAGACAGGTGTGGACATTGCCTACAAGCATAATCACTGCTACAGGATGGCATCCAAAAACTGAAGCTGGACCCAGTGGAGAATGTGGATGCACCATGGTTTTGAAAGCTCAAACACCTGAATGACCGGTTGAGTTCTCATCCAGTCGGGGTTGTACGGATCAGTAAAGGACTTCTGACACCATGTTGTGTTGTTTAATTATACACAGGTCCACTGCAATGATTCATAAACAACTCTTTATTCGGCCATTCTTAGTCTGTTCAACATAACATTCCATTTGTGTTCACAACCACCCGTCTCGCCCCCTAGCTGCCGTCATACCTAACTACACTGACTGGCTCTGTTAACATCCTACTGTGCAATGCAATTACACCACAGCATAAATCGGCCAGTCTGTGCTACCAAGCTTGCATTCTCAGCCCAATGCCTCTGCCCGATCATTCCAGCAGCTCCCCTTCAACCCATTCAGGTCGATCATTCTGTGCAGTAAGTTCATGTTCATCTACAGATAAGTCTGCAGCAATTTTAGTGAAATTACCCCTCTGCAGCTTCCTTACCATAAGCCACATCACTCCACAAAACACACACATGTTCACTTGATTATTCAATCCTGGCTTTAGAGTGCCATTTCTGCCTGTGTCAATCTTTCAGCCTTGTTGCAGGCTCTCACACTCGACTCTCTTGCTTAAACTACACTAGCTTTTCAGCCTAGTCGCAGTCAGTCTCAATACACCATTACTCTAGTCCAATCATTTTCTTGCCCGCCTTTTTTCAGCCAGTCAGCCTCCACTTTGAGTGGTTTAAATTGGTGCTCTCCGTCATTCTCCCTTTCAGACTCTCATTCGTGCAACCCACCTCCTCCTCATCCCCACCTCTCACACACCTCAGCCAGAGCTCCATACAAACTTCAGTCTTCATCTTCACTAACACCAGTGCATAGACTTCGGGGGGTCCTATCACCACTGGGAATCCATTCTGCCATAATCGTTCATTGGAGCTATTAATACATTCATTTCTCTGTCACTAAATTGTGTTCATTCTCTCCTTATTGAAATAACAATCAAACAAAGTTTCCATGTACCCAAGAAATCTTTTTCTGAAACATAATACATGACTTATAACTGCGTCAGTCTGCAGTGTCAAAGGGTGAAAGTGATGCGCAAAAACAGAGATATCTATGTATGCACAGTGTTGTGGAGTAACGGAATACATGTACCACCGTTACGTATTTAAAATACAAAGTACGAGTAACTGTATTCTGTTACAGTTACTGTTTGAAACGGTGGTATTCAGAATACAGTTACTTTGTTGAAATAAATGGATTACAAGGCGGTCTTTTCCTGTTTCATATGTTAGGCTGTCCCCTCTCTATTTTTGGTAATTCCACGCTGGTGGAAACCCAAACAAACACGCATTAAGAGGCTCTCATGTCTGTGTCTCAATCTCGCGGCCCATGTCGCCTCTACTTGCGGCCCGCATAATGACGTGAAGAAATATTTTTAAAAAGTATTATTCAAAAAATTATTTAATATGAAGGCAATAGGCAGAGTGTTACAGGCATAGCATGTATGAAGCATGTAAATATAATATTAACCACTGCAGCCAAAAAGAGTGCCTGACGAGCCCAGTTGTAAGTAAGCTATTAAGACTCGACTGTACACTGTGTTCGTGTTTTCCTCCGAAACAATAAGTTCTGTTGGAGCAGCCTTTCAACGCCTCTCTCTGTCTCTCGCTAGCAAACTTGACCTAGACAACAAAGTAAAGCTAGTTTTCAGCTACGAGCCCGACAAGGAGCCCGACGTATTAGCCAGAGGTCCCTTTACTACGGTTCGGAGCTGCGGACCTGTTTTATATACGCGCCGAATAGTTTTCTATATGAGATCGCTGCAAAAAGTGCAGCCTTACCTAATGTCCACCTACTGTTACTCATTTATATTAAGATTTAAAAATCTAGTTGGTATTCATATGGCGAGTAACCTTCAGTAAAAGTAATAAATCACACAGCAATAGTACATTCATGTCGTTGTAAAAAGCATGATAAAATATTAAGTAATCCAAAGTATTCAGAATATGTTACTCTCATTGAGTAACGTAATGGAATACGTTACAAAATACATTTTGGGGCATGTAATCTGTAATCTGTAGTGGAATACATTTTAAAGGTAACCTTCCCAACACTGTCAACACTGTATATGCATTATATAAAGCATCCAGATGATATGTTGCCTTTTTGTTTTTTGATAATTATATATAAATGTGTTCTTATACAAGTATGTCTTTTAGGTCTTTATGTATTATGTATAACACTGGGCACACTAAGCTAAGGAGCTTCGTGGAGCAATTCATTTAACACAACAGAGTCGTATGTTACCACTGCTTTGTTTAGTCATGCAGATATTAATTTTAAGATCACTGGTGTTACGTACTTCCAAGAATTCACAAATTATGCTGGCAGTGACAAAAATCACCTCCGTCTTCCTCTATCTTTCATTCGCGTTCTGTCATTCAATTAGGGAGGCAGTACAAACTGTCTATTTATGTAATAAAATACTGTCTCTAGACCTTTAAACTCCAAGGGTTAGTGCCTATGATGCAGAGTAGCTAGATAAACGTTGTTACCTTGGCTGTTCTTTTCTGATAATTCAGTGGACAATATTTGCAAAAATCACCATGTGCGACAGGAGCAACAAAAGTTATATCATTACTTATTTTGATATTATCACTTATATATTATATTATCACTTATTTTGATATTATCTGCATTTTTATTACCAGACTCTGGTGGCAGAAATACGTCCGTCTCATTAATAAGAAATGAAGGTGAAGTGTTGGCAAAGCAGATGATTATATGTATTATATTCAGACAAAATGAAAGTACTGCTGATCCTGCACCTGGTTAACTTGTCAGTTTTATAAAACTGGAAATCGTCAGAGCAGCCACCCCCTTCTGTCCTAAAGGAGTTGTTAACAACTTTTTATTCTCCATCTTGCACGCTCACATTAGTTTACCATGAAAGGCCTGGTTTATCCTCAGTGTTAATGGGATACGCACACGCCATCAAAACACAGAGAGCTGCAGTTTTCTACGAGACTGAAAGAAGAGCAGCTTTCAGTGGCTGTCTCCAACTGTGGCTACAAGATGGCAGTAATGTAAAGCATAGATACACATATTAATTGGTAGGCAAGGAGCTCTATTGCTATGAAATCTGAGATGAGAGGAGAGTGATTGCTTTACTGTGGTATGTTTTAACTTACATCTGTTTTTAGACTTTTTAACCTGTCCTGATGGAACACCAGTGTCAGACTTGTCTTCTAGTTCAGCTATTCTCCTCTGGATTATCACAAAGACAGAGAAACACAGAGAGTTCAGCTGTTGTATCCCAAGATACAGAATTTTGGTCATAGAAAAAATGGTTCTGGAAAACAGAAGAAAAACAAAACAAAACAGGATTTTAGCTTATGCTTGTCGTAGTGTCAAGTTGTTATTACAGCTAAGATGTGTTTTTCAGCCTAGACACATATGAATAGCTCCTGCACTTGAAATCATCAGGGATCATAAATGCTGGGAAAAATATAGCAACTTCCAAAGTGACCATTTTAACCCACTTTAATGTACTGCAAGGGCCTGTAACCCTGACAGTTGTCATGGTATGATGATACAATTTTGCATGGCTTCAGTTATTGTACAGCTGATTGTGAGTGGGTCAGGTGGGAGGCACTCACCGTTTGGCCATGGAGTGATATTACTTTTACTTGTAATGAAGTTTATAGTAAAAATAATACAGACAAATCTGGCTACAGCAATAGCTTCCTCGTGGATGATTAAGATGTGATTTGAATACAACAAATTGAGAAAACATAGGTGCGTAGGAACTTTCAGATATCTGTATAGAAGTACTTGATCACTGTGTTTGCAGTGTTTCTGAGAGGAAGAAAAAAGACTGGGTGAGCTTTGAGATGTGTTTGAAAATTCAGGTTATGGTCAAAAATGATACCAAGGTTTTTAGCAGATGACATGATGTTTTTGGTTTTGGCAAGGCGGTACTAACTGACCTCCTTAGAGCAACTGGACTGAACACTAGAACCTTAGTTTACCTGAATTAAGATGAAGGAAATTTCAATACATCCAATTAGTAATGGCAGAGAAGCTTTCACTCAGGCAGCACAGGCTGTTGAGGAGGTTCGGCTTGACAGAAAAGTATAACTGTTAATCATGTGCATAGCAATAATTGGAGGTCTATTAGACTGATGACCCAGGGGTGACATGTATAAAGAAAACAGAATTGGTCCCAGGATTGAACTCTGGGGGACTCCACATATGAGTGGTCCAGATGAGGACATACAAGGACAAGTATGAAGAAAACCATTAGAGAGCAGAACCAGTGATGACAGCCAGCTTTGTAGTCTGATTAACATGATAAGCAATATCAAGCTGTATTTAAGTCAAGCGGGAATAAAATAGCTCATAAAAATATAATTAGTAATTTTCAATAAAGCTGTTTCAGTGCTGTGGTTTTGTCTATAACCAGACTGGAATGTATCAAAGATGTTGCTTGATGATAGACAAAACTTCTTTAATGAATTTAGGAGGGATAATGTTTGTTGGGTAGGATGAAGTGTGCATGTGTGAGGAAAAACATCCAAAAGATCAAAAAGAAGGAATCTAGAAATCTGTCATAGTCATTATAGTGTGTCACTGCCACAGATCATTCTCTATTTTCAGGGATGAACACAACCTTAATGTTAAAAATTAAAAGAGTATTTAACCTCTTTCATCAACAAAAAAAAAAGGAATAATAACCAGAAACAATACAGGAAACACTATTATAAAGATGAGAAAAGAACAAAAGATTATTAAAAGACATGGAAATGGACTGGCATTTGTACCCACATTTAACCATACATTTATAAAGTGCTTATTCTATATACTCTATACTAAACTGGACAGTTTAGAATCAGCAATTAACCTATCATTAGAATATGAGAGGAAGCCAGAGTACCCAGAAGAAATCCATGCAGGCAAATGAAGAACATACAAGCTCCACAAAGAAAGGCCCCAGCTATAATTTAAAACTGTATAATTGTTGTTGTGAGGTGACCACTCCACCACTTTGTTACCCATTCAGAAAAACTAAAGTTACAGAAAAAGAGCACATAACCCGGGAGAGGACAGTTATTAAACGCAAGAAACAAAAAGAGAAGCATTGTGAGGAACATTTTCTGTCGATAGGTGAAACAAAAGGAACTCAATGCTGAGAATAAGTACAGTTTTTCAGTGAAATGAAAGAAACAATCATTCGATACAAAGCACTTAGTTATAAAAATGTCACTTATTCACTTTAGTGAGATGAAGAAGGATGTTAAAAGTGAGAGAATACATGAAAGGGAACAGAAATAGAAAGAAGAGTAAAACAGAGGATAAGAGGGATGGAAAATGAGTGAAAGCAATGATCAGTTTGCTGGTTTTGTTTTTGGTTAAGAAGTGAATTAAGAGGGTTTGATTAGGCTTCATCAGTAATTAAACAGTTAATTAAAAACACTGTGCTTCAGTGAACAATGAAGAAAACCTAATGGGGATTAGAGAGTCACTTTAAAAAAAACAGCAGTAAGGAGTTTGTTGAACGTACTTATACCAAACATCATTCATTTAGATTTCTCATCTAAACATAATTTAGTTTTGTACTTTTCACATGTTTAGCATATGAAGTAATGACAGAAGGTATTTATGTTCTCTCCCAAAGCTCCACCCCCTCGAGAAGAGTGACTACACTGCCCTTCCACTTTGTCTCTTGCTTTGGAAATGTTACCACGGTCCTTCGAGTTCTGCATTTTAATGATAAATAAACATTTAAAATTCCAGTGAAAGAGAGGGTGTAGACCTTTAACTGAGTGCTGTTCTTGTGATCTTTATCATTCTCTCTCTTTTAGAGCTTCTGGCTGTCTTCTTTTCTGAGTCTTTGTTGATGCATTTTTCTATTCTGGGTTGTAGTGATTGCTTATTTTGATTCCTGGAGTTTTAGATGATTCCCACCTCCCCGTGTTTCTGCATCTGGTTTGTCTTGAATGTGTTTGCATTCCTTTCTTTTTCCCTATCGTGTCCCTGTGTCTGTCTGATCTCTCTGTGTCCTGTCTCCGTGGTCCTTGTTTACTTCTGTCAGGTTTGTATGTCCTGATCTTAGTGTCAAATTTGTTACTTCCTGTTTTATTTTGATAGTCCCTATAAAAATAATAGTGCTGTTTCTTCATTATGTTTCGTTAATCTGTCAGTTTCCAGCTATATAAAGCAGAGTTTCTGTGTAGAAAGTCCTGTGCTGGGATTCTAATCTTGCCTGCCACACACTCACTGATTCTGACTGACACACAGTCAGTTTTGTTGTACTGTAACAATACCTCTTGGCAATAAATCGAACACCATTGATAAACCTGTTTATTTCCCTTACAAAAGTGTAACATTTGTAAGGAAAATGCTTTTGTGGATTGCACCCATGAAGAACGTGCCAAATCCTCCTTCTGCTACTGACTCTTATTTAATGCTGTTTATTGGACTGGATCATTTAAAGCTGAAGGAACAAGACATATTGGCAATGTAACAATGTATTCATTGAACAAGCAGGAGCCTCAGTAGCATGTGGAAAAACCAGACACCAGCCACAACAGCCTGGCACCTGCTCCCCATGCTGGTCACCAGCTTGCTCAGACACTGCTGCGGGACAGCGTCACATTCTTCCACCAGCATTTATTGCAAGTCAGTCAGTATGGTTGTGTTAATCACACTGTTTGAACAGCACATCCAAGCTATTCCCACAAGTGTTCAGTGCAGTTGAAGTCAGCACTGCGGGCAGGCCACTCCATCCTCTCCACTGCCAAATTCTGATGCTAATCCCCGATAAACCCTGCTCTGTTGGTGCAAGCGTTGTTGGAGGATAGAATTCAGTCCCACACTGTGGAGATATGGGATTGCCACTGGTTGCAGAATCTCATCTCGATGTCTCTCTCCATTGATGATGATGATGACAAGCCTTGTTTTTCCAGTGAGGAAGACTGCCTCAATCAACAGCTTTTACCCTATTGGTACAGCAATCAGCATAGTGCTCTCTGCATCTTCTCCACATTTTGACCTTATAATCCAATCAATTGCAGTCTACGATGTTTAGCATTGTCAGAGAAGATTTGACAAGTTTATTTATGGGCACAGCCCAAACACTCTACTCTGCTTCTTAACACAGACGCATTTTCCTTACTTGCATCAGTATCCTGTTGTAAGTTATGTTTCCAGCAGTTAAAGAAGCTACTGTAGGGTGGGGAATATGATTAGATTAACTCCTGCAACAGTAAAATTCACACTCATCTCATGTGCCAGATATACTTTACATTTTTCCACTAAAGACTTTCTAATGTTGATTTGGTTCCTCTGTTGGAAATGTTGTTACCTGCACATAGCCACAGCCACTAAAAACATGCATATTGATGCAATGATGTAGGCCCTGTAGTCAGTAGCTAACAAACCCAAGATTCAGTGTAACAATAGTCCAGATGTTGTGTATTTTTGCTAGCCCAGTAAATGAAATGAAATAAATAAAATCCTCAGGCCTCCAGTTAATGTTGTCTCTGTACTTTTAGCAGAATTAATAATTTTAAGCATAATATAGATATTTTAGATCTGTGATATTATCCTGTATAATGCAGTAATTAGTTTCCATGTCATTTTGAGTGCTGTTACCAAGGTGAGTATTCAAACTGTATGCACTTTAGCCATTTAAATTACATTTTTATTGCAAATATGCTCTGTATGACGATGATGACATGATAGAAATGTATTTCTTTTTGATAGAAAGTTTATGAAACAGTTTTTTAAACAATTTTTCTTTGCACAGAGATGTGCAGTGATGTGTCCACATCTTGGGAGTCATGTGCTGTCCAATGACTACACAGTCCTGAGAGATAACTAAGGTCCAAAGCCTGTAGGTCTTTACCACCAACTAAGCTTTGGTTTATGGATGTACAGTTGAGAAACTACTGAACCTTTTTTCAGTGGATAGAGTACAGGGCAGTGTACTTCCAGGACACTTACACACTACTGTATGCCTTCACTTGCTCGGTGACTCTAGTGGGAGTCTCAATACTATTAACCTGACTTCTTTGACTCTGAGACATTCAGCTTATTCAGCCAGAGGACATTTTGGTCCTGGCTCTGATGTTCCTCAATTTTCATTTGATGAAAACCTGAGACTTCGGAGACTGTGGAATTACATGGATTATTTTACATAACCATCATCTTATCATTGCATTAATTATCATTTCATCAAAGTGTTTATTGAAGCTGCTGGCGTTATGTTATAATTTATATTATAGGGGTTATCATAATCAAATATTAACATTTTTATTACAGGTGCAGTTATAACTACTTTAAAATGAGTGAGTTAAATATATATGTATCATAACTCATATGCTGAGTATATTGGTATAGTAAAATAGTAGCTGAGCAAAGGCCTGAATGCATTCAGGTTCTTGTGGTATTTGAGTTTGCTTAGTTACAGGTGACGGAAGGATATCCAGTCCATGGGGACCTCAAAGGCCTGAGATCTTCACCATATTTGGATGGATGGGGAACTTCTGTGTCTGCAGTTATCTCTTAAAATACATGAATGTTCTGTACATGCAAATTATGTGATTGTAAACGCAAGAGGGGGCGTCATAATACTCTGATGCTATAAAAGCAATCTGAAGTATAATTTTGGTGAAGACCCTTGCTGATGTATGCAGTGATTGTCTTCCCGCGCGTGAACTTCAATAAAGATTGCTTTGACACAAACCTTCTGGACTGTCTTGGTTTTGTACTCTCCACCAATTTCGAACCCATAACATTACACAGGTGTGATTCCACTTATTTCATATCGAAGGATCCAATGAGAATGTTTTATACTCTGAAAACACAGAGAGACCAGTGACAAACGAGATGACATCAGGATCTGATTTGTACCTCATGTGTCTCCAGAGATTAAAGAGACTTTTGGGGAACTACAGCTACTTTCTAGCTGGTACTTTCAAAGAAAACACATAGACTCTTGAGTTGAGTCTCACTGTACTACAGGATGTATCGAAAAGAATAATCCAATTTCAAAAGGTTATATTTTTTAAAGTAATGGACATAGGAGCTTGCAGAAAAATAAAAATACATGGTTGAATATAAAAAAAATGCTCATTGCATTCCCCTCTGGATGTATTCAATTGTATTTATATAGGAAAAAAATCCAAACAACAGTTGCCTCAAGCCATTTATTATTGTGAGGTAAAGACCCTACAATAATACAGAGAGACCCCCAACAATTAGATGGCCCCCTATGAGCAAACACTTTGGTGACAGTGGGAAGGAAAAACTCCCTTTTAACAGGAAGAAACCTCCAGCAGAAGCAGGCTCAGGGAGGGGCAGCCACCTGCTGCGACCGGTCGGGGCTGAGGGGACGGAGACAAGACAAGACAAGACACAAGGACATATGTGTCCATATGATAGTCAGACTTTAGTGAGCATGTCTGGAGTCAGTGCAGCCAGTGCTGTTGCTATGCTGTCTGCCAGAAAACACTTGAAACTCACAAATCCTCTCTTTCTAATGTTACGGGTTTCAATTTTTGAATCTAATAATCTTTTTAATCTAATAAATCGTGGTGTTGCATTAGAGATCCAGCATTTAAATGAATAGTTAAACAAAAATCTTAAAAACTTTTGGACCTGATTGAGGAATTTTACTCAAAACAACTCAGCAAAAAAGTCAGTGAACGAAAACCAGAAGAAATCACTCGCTTTGCCTTAATGAGACTCAAAAACTGTTAGTTGTGTTTTGGGTATTCTACTTTTTTGTACCACAAAAAAATAAAAAATGTTTTGAAATAATTCAGAACAAGTGGGTGATTGTCGCTCCTTTGTGCAGGTGTGCAACACCATGGCACATGCATCACTGCCTCAATATGATCCCTAGTGGCTCCATAATGGTGTGTTTAGCCCTTTAGCCCTTCGCTGCCTATAACAAGCTGCCTATACAAATACATTCAGTATAATGCTGTATAACATATACTAAATGATTTTTGACTGCTTTCTATCTTCCATTCTATCTGTGTTGATCAAATTCAGGAGGAAACATACAGTGAATAGAAAATATTGTATTGGGTGTATTAGTGAATAATGTCCTTTGTGATTATCTGAACTGGTTTATTTTTGTTTATCTTGATGTTTATCTCGATGACATAGTCATCTCTTCCAAGAACCTTCACAGGATCCAGCAAGACATTGTTTCAGAGAGAGGGAACCCTAACTCACATCCTGTATCTGGAGAGAGTTTAGAAAAGAGTGAAGTAGAAAAGCGCTATATAAGAACCAGTACACTAACCATAATATCGTCCATGGTTTTCAACTGAAACCAGCTCTTTTCAGACCCACTAACATTCGTTCTATTGTCAGTCTTGCTTGTTGCCTCTCTGTAAATAAAGGCACTCTAGTTCCTGCACATTGAGTCCGATCTGCACTAGAGGAGCACATATCAATCGAAATATCGATAATATTGATACCATCACTGGTATCAGTATCAGACTGATACTAACACAACTGGATTTAGTCCAGTAAGTATCCCACTGTCCATCCATTCATACATTCTCTTCTGCAATTCCACAATGACAGTCTGTGGCGGGGCTAACACAGAGAGACAGCCAATCATTCACACATTCTCACCTATGGGCAATTTAAAATCAACGAATCAATGTAGCTCCTCTGTATCCTGAACTGTGTTAAATACATATTTTTATCTTGTTTTTAATGAACCATATCGTCACATCAGTTGTATGGCACATGTAAACAACAGCAGCTGACCCAAAGTCCTGTAAAGACAAGCACATTTATATTCCAGGTCTCTAAAAAAAAGCACAGTATCAATATATAAGAAAACAGTGCTAACTAAACTATGATAACTAATTTATGTGGGTAGTTAAAATCACAACGCTGTTGTGTTCGTGTTCATTAAAATGTGTTCAGAGTCTGGCAAATGTACAGCTCATAAGTGATGACATGACACATTGTTCTCCAATACAGATACTCAATTTATAGGTTAAAGTATCGGTACTGATATCGGCCATACTGCTCTTAATTTACTATTTAGGTTCCCAGCATCACACTGCAATAACCTGCACCACTGACTTTGACAGAAGTGTAAAAATTCACTTTATACAGACAAAACAGAGCATAAAAGTCAGCTATAGAACAACTTGTCAAAAATAAAAGACCTAATGTATAAACTCTGATTTTAACAGCCTGGGGTATAAATATAAGAAAGGTTTGGTTTAGAGGATGCTTTTTTCTGTTAAAGCAATAAGTTATAGTGCAGCTGTAGTTTTTAGGATCAGTGTGCACCTTGACTAACTGTCCCATCTGTCCCAGCTGGTTTGACATTATAAGAAATGGTCAAACTTACCATGTTATTAAATAATCCACCTGTTTCTGTGTCTTCATTCTCTCATTCCTTCCTGTTCGTCATCTCTATCTTTTATCTTTCTTTCATATTTACCTCCCTGTCAGTCCTAGATTGTTTGAGTCTCAACTTCATGAGTGCAAATCTGCAGAGATAATCTCTCTCTCTCTCTCTCTTCATTTGCTACCTTTTGCTTCCTTCCAACTAATCCTCCTCTCTGCTCAGATTAAAAAAAAGAGAAAGGGATCAGAAAGACAGATGCAAGGATGGCAATCTTGTAAGAGAAAAACACTGACAGAGCTATTTTGTATGTGTGTGTGTGTGTGTGTGTGTGTGAGAGTGTGTGTGTGTGGTGGGGGGAGGATGGAGGTGGGGGTGTAAACAGAAATAACAGTAATCCCTGTGTGTTCAGTGTCCAGTTTAAGGTCAGCCTAATACAGATGGACGAATGGAAAGGCATCACTTCTTTTTCTTACTGCAGGCAAAATGGGCACAAATCAATGCTGGACTGTCAGAAAAAAGTCTAAACTTTACATTTAGAAACTTCCAGAAGTGCGTTTGTGAAGTGAGCCATGGATGTTGGATGAGAGGTCTCTGTTGTAATTCAGCCCAAAGGTGTTCCATCGGGTTAAGGTCAGGGCTCTGTGGGGTTAAGGTCACATTCTTCCACACTAAAATCGCTCATCCATGTCTTTAGGGACCGCACTTTGTTCACTGATGTGAAGTCATGTTGGAACCGGAAGGGCCCATCTACAAAAGGTTCCCATTAAGCTGGGAGTGTTAAATTGCCCACAGTGTCTAGGCATGCTGAAAAATTAAGAGTTCCTTTCAAATGAACTAAGGGGCCAAGCCCAACTCCCGCAAAACAAGCCCACATCATAATCCCCCATCAGCAAACTTTACACTTGGCACAATGCAGTAAGACAAGTACCATTCTCCTGGCAACTGCCAAACCAAGGCTCATCCAAGCAACACGTATCCACTGCTCCAGAGTCCAGTGGCAGCATCTCCAGCTGCTCTGTCATTATGACCCACTCCACGAAGCTCTCTACGCACTGTTCTAGAGCTAATGTGAAGCTACTGTGCACACGATGCGACTCTGCATCCGCTGACCTCGCTCTGTGATTTTCTGTGGCCTACCACTTTGTGGCTGAGTTGCTGATGTTTCCAATTGGTTCCACTTTGTTATGATGCCATTAACGGCGGACTGGAATATTTAGTAGCCAGGAAGTTTCATGTCTGGACTTGTTGCACAGGTAGCATCCTGGAAGTCTCTGAGCTCCTGACAGCAGCCCAGTCTTTCACAAATATTTGTTATGCAATCTGCATAACCTAGGTGCTTGGTCTTATACGCCTGTGGCCATGGAAGTCAAATCATATGATTGGAAAAAATGATTTGGATGGGTGAGTGAATACTTTTTATAGATATTTTGAAGCTACCAAGAGAAAAGTAAAATTTAACAACAAAAGTTTTTACAAAATTGCTTTTGGTATGGTGCCATCTGTAAAGCTACCTGGACCTGCCACTAATTAGTCCTTTATTTATCAAGATAAAAATGTCATTGAGATTAAAAATCTCATCTCTCTGTGTTCTGTCTCTCTGTCTGCTTTCCCTGTCTTGTTTTTAATTAATACATTTGTAGTCCCGTCAATGTTTTTTGCCCTCTTCATGTTCTCATGTTGCTCTCTCTGTGTTTTGTCCCTTTGTCTCCCCGGTCCGTCATGTCTCCATGTCTGTTTATCCTCAGTCCCAGTGTTGAGCTCAGTCTAAAGTCTGATTCTGAGCTCCAGTGTATATTACTTCCTGTTTTATTTTGATAATCTCCCATCTTGTGTGTATTATGTTCAGTGTTGCTTCCCGGTGTCTCGTCAGTCAGCTTCTGTTTAGCTGTGTCCACACTGCTCTAGTCTCCCTCTGTGTAAATAATCTGTGTCTTCCTGTGTTCTCTGTTGCGTTGTCCCCTCTTGCTTTGCTTCCAGAGTCTTCTGTGAGTTTCATGGGCACCCTGTAGTTTTCCAGTTGTTTGCTCCTAGTTTTCTTCTTTTCTTGATTTTTTTAATTATTTAGTTTCAGTACAGCAATAAAGCTGCCTCTTTTAATCTATTCTTTTCTCTGAATCCTGCAGTTGGGTCCCACACTGCCTGCCTCAGAGTGCTACGTGATAATTAGGGCCGAGAAGCACAAAGGAGCTGAATAGCTCTGACTTTTCAGTGTCTATATTTGTTTAATCCAACCTCATGCTAATTGTTAAGAGTTAGCATAAACAATTATTTAATTTGATTAACTGACTCTTAAATTCACATTTAAAAAAGAAATTTCAAGATGATTCACAACTAAAAAGACACAATAAAGAGAACCAACTGCTCTAAAAATGTGAACTGAGTATGCTAAAGGTCACTGCTTCCCACAAGCGTCTGTTTAGCAATATTATCTGAAATCTGACTGGCCGGTGGATACAGTACCTAATACCAAAACAAATACCCTGAGCAGTTGGAGTGAGGGATGGAAGGTAGCTTGAAGGTGTAGTGTGGGCAGGGAGAGAGGGAAGGTCAGTGTTAACAAAGACTCCATTGTTTCCAAATTCCTTCACTCCTTCATTCCCTTCGTGCATCCGCCAACTTCCACATTTCCTTTCCTGCTATTTTCTCATCCTCGTGTGTTTATCACTGTCTCGTCCCTCTAGCTTTCAGCTAGCCACAGCTCGAAGGGCCGGCTGTCCTGCGCCGTGTAAATGTTTGCTTTTCTGAATGAATTTATAACATGTATGTGTCGGGGTGGCTCTGATGAACATGAAAAGACTGTAGTTGAGGAATGATGAAACAGCCTGTCAAGTTTAACTGACAAAAACATTTCCTGCCCAAACTTAGTCAAAAGCTGCTGAAAATAACATATTACATACATTTAGACTGTATTGTATACTATTAGATTTAACATCACTGAAATAAGCACCAGGTTCATAGAGTTCATTATAGAGAAACAGAGACAGAGACAGACATTACAACATCATTTGGTGAAAGAGCGAAGAACAAATGGGCTAAAACTACAGAATTACCACAAGGTTTATCACAGAGAAGGAGAAGACATAAACAAGGGAGGACAGACAAAGTCACCGGGGTGTCGTTGGAGTCCAAGAGCTGGTGAAGGTGAAATAAATAATATTTTAAAAATTAATTAATTGACAACACTACTACTACTAATAATAACTAAATAAACAATCTGTATATAAGTCATAGTGAATTTCTTATTTGGTAACATTGTTAATATGCATAGAAACCTAAAAATGACAAATATATTTCTGTATATATACAAATACACACTACAGATCAGTGAAAAGGTTGGCTTTATTGTCTTGTCCCTCTGTGTCATCGCAGTAATGCTGCCGTGACGTAAATGTTAGCTTGTCAGTCCACATGTCAGCAGGGTTTTCTCATTCAGTTTGTCCCAGTGAGGACTGTTATTTCACCTCTGAGCCCTCAGCCTTCACTCTGAACCACAGGACTCCCACGCAGGGACTTCAGTACTCTTTAAGTGACACAATACAAAGTCTTTCATAGTACCTTTATTTATAAAAAAAAACTAAGGAAAAAGAACACAGAGCTAGTTAAATAAACACAAAGTGAGATAATTCATGGGTGTCATATACATAAATATTCACAACTGAACCAGTTTGCTACATGACACAGACTTGGTATAGTTTCCTGTTTACATAATAAACGTGTAGACCAGTATGAAGGTGCTGGGGAAGGCTCTCGTTTTGTGTCATTAAAAGTGTAATATACCGATGTCATTAAATGACAGTTCTGTGGCAAGGAAGTGCCCTTTTACTGACAACACTGGGACAAACAGAGAGGAGACACGTGCACCTAATGTCTGACAGTAATCAGACCTAACACTGATGTCACAGCAGCACTGATCACTGTATTTATGCTGCTGTATTTGTCAGCTAGTGTTATGTATTTTCTGTTACTGTAATAGTGTTAAGGGCTAAGTCTGCAAACATGCATGTTAAAAAAATCGAATTAGGGCATACTGCAAACACAAATACTACTAGCCACATTAACTAGTTAATGATGCTAGTTAGCTAGTTAGCTAAAACCATTATACTCCTGTTTTTGCTGCTCAGCCTAAAGAGGAACGAGAGATTTCTAGTGTCTGTGTTTATTTCCTCAATATCACAGTGCTAACGTGCAAAAATAAAGCTATGAAGGACCTTACTGTGGCTCCATTTGTGGCTGTGAATCCAGCATGGTGGACAGAGGACAGTGGGGACTCATTAGCTTTAGTCTGCATGGGAATCTAGAACTGGTTTATGTAGTAAAAGTAAAAGTCGCATTTCTTGGAACTGTTAGTCTGCTTGCCGATCCTGCTTATCGGTTCCACTTGCAATTACCCTACAATGAGCTGATTGTAGCTGGTGTGCGGAGGAGGAGAATAATGGCATAGTCTTCAGCTTGGATATAAACGCTAAGCTAGCAAAGAACCCAGAGCGATATTAAAACTGAGTGAATGCTGCTTTGTGTGCAGGTCAAATGATTGGAATCCAGTGTTGCTGTTTCTGATCCCACATTTACCATGTAAGAGGAAGACAGCTCAACCCTCAATCTAACCCTTTCCTTTTCCCCATAACTAACTCACTCACACACTCACTCAGTCTAAAGCACCTTGAGGCTGGGTGTGCAGTGACTTATACAGAAAGGAGAGGCAGAGACACCCACACACACACTCAGACAGAGACTGCTGTCCTTCAGCGGAAACAGCTTTTCCTCAAGAGCTGCCTTCAAAAAACACTTGACAAGAACAGAAATTGGCAATTCATTTATTTACTTGTTCATTTATTTTTGCCCTTGTTCTCTCCCTGCTCATTTTTTTATTGATCGCAATCACTTGTTCCTTGCACGTGTTCAAATTGCAGAGTGGCTTTTTGTCTTTCTTCCCGCCTCAACTGCAGGAAGAATGGCCTAATCAAGGCAAATTGGTGATAATCTACTTGTGAGATTAAGCAGGAAACAGAAAGAACGACTTCAGCAAAAAATGAACACAAAAACAGATAGCAACGAAAACTTAGGCAGGAAAAAGTGCAACACAAACAGACAACGCAAAACAGTTATACAATTAGAAATGCATGAGACACAGGTGGAGAGGCAGATAAAGGATATGAATGGAACCTACCGACTTGTTGTGTGGTCTAGTGGTTGGTTGGTACCGGTCTGATGGAGAGTCCTGTTGTACCGTCTGTGGTTCCAAGACTAAGGGCAGAAAGACACACATGTATTACATGCTAAACGTTTCCTGTTGTCTGTAATTCGTGGATGGCAGACGAAGTGCCAACAGACACATCAGCCAATCAAAAGCACCAACTGTGAATGCTCCAACACTGCCTCTAACTAATCACATCGTGTGTTACTTGTGAAGCACACACAATATATTTAGTTTGATTAGTAATCACAATCAGATAGTTGTGTTTTTACTTTACTGAACTTTGGCATTACTGTTATTGTGAAGATTGTTGTTGTAAAGTGAAACTATATGAAAAGTGTTGAAATGATTTTAAATGAACCTGCAGAACAAAATTCTTCACATGTTTTTGTTTCACCCAAACAACAACATTTCTCTTTTTTGGTTCTACCTGTGCACCACCATAATGACTTTGAAATAAAACATTCAATATATAATTAAATACAGACTTTAAACTTTGATTCAGTGGGTTTTACAAACATTTAGAAATGTTTAGGAATGATGGCTGAACTAAAATCACTGTAAATACAAGAAACACAAAGCTCTGCCAAGGCAGCTCACTCTAAAAGTATTTACTTTTTAGGGAATAGTATTCTAATTTGGAATAACTTCACTAAACACACTTTAAGAAGGTTGTAGTGCAGTAAACACAAGGCCAGATGTTTACTCTGATTACTTTGATTTGAGTGGTTAATGGAATAATATAATAGGTACTGACTTGTAAATTGCTGATATGAATAACTTGGGCTTTTTACATGTACAATATTTGACTGCAGTGTATTTTTAGCTAACTAGGTGGCTCATTTGCTTTCTCTTGACATCGCTTTCTGTAGAGACATAACACATTTTGAAGTCAAAGGCAGAAGTGAAATAAACGTGAGAGCAGAGGTCAAATGTGACAGGATATTTGGAAGGTGGAGGTAATGCACGGTCTGTCAAAACGGACTGTTAACATCACCCCACCCCGCACAAAGTCTCCACTATGACAATGTTACTTGAGCTCTTCTATTGAACTTCTTGTTTCTATGTTTTGTGTTTACCAGGACTCCTGTACCTGTTGTTGCTTTTTCAGCCAGCTTCTGTTAAACCAGTGCATTTTTATAAACATTTATTTTTGTTTATTCACCCGAGCTGTGTGTCTGCTGTGCTGCATCAAGATCCTCTTTCTTGACCTATTATGATATTATTGTAGGGTCTACCTTACAATATAAAGCACCTTGAGGCGACTGGTGTTGTCATTTGGGGCTGTATGAATAAAATTGAACTCCCCATAACAGTACGGAACAACCAACCCCCGAAAAAAGCAAGGCTCTTTATGAACTACGTCACCCTCAGCCTAATTTACAGTCAGCGCCTCAGTGGACCTCACTCTGTTCACTTGGCCAGTCTATCTCTATCTAACATAGTCTGTCTCATAATGTTTCCAGAGCAGGTCATTCTGTTCTCGAGTCAGTTTCAGGGTCTCAGTCATGAATTCATGTTTAGAATATGAATTAAGAGATAAAAAAAATGTCATATAAAAACAATGCTACTTCTGCAATCAGATGTTTAATGTATCTGGTTTCATTTTCCTAAGGTCACTAATAAGTGACAGTAGCAACTGTAAATGAATGTGAATATTTCATTTTCCATTAATTTATATTATGTTTGAGTGGGAGCGCACTTGTGACTGTCAAGATTAAATAGAGTCGATGGAGCTTTTGTCCACCTCTAAACTTTGATATTGATGAACTTTGTTCAACCTCGTCTGACAGAGAAAGCGAGAGATGATGATAAATACACACAGCTATTGTTTCAGTTTTTACAACATCATCAAATAAGAATTCATTGGTAAAATGTCTGCATATAGAAAAACAGACGCACACGAGAGAGGTTCAACTATTCAATGTGACATTTAGCTAATCAGATCTGAGGGAGGAAAGTGTGCGGTAAACAAATTCCTCACTCTCCGCCCCACGCCCCCACTCTTCTATAGCTCTCCCTACCCTCTCACTAATCAACACAAGAGCTTTTAGAGTGCAGAGAGGGATTTGTATTTACTCACCAATTCATGTCAACAGCCAAATCTGCTTCATGAAAATGAATAAACAACTATTTACCCCATAAACACTCCACATAGAAAAGCATCTCCTTCATAAAAGTTACAATGAATATTAGCAGTATGTCACCATCAGTTAAGCAAAAGCGATTGCAAAGTAAAATGTGAACACATGTTGAATGAATGACTACAGCTCAGATCTTTTTATATGAAACTGATAAAAGTTTGTTTTGAATGTGAGGATCTATTTTGTAATGCAACCAGCAATGAGACCATCAGTTGACATGTAATTATATTGGGATCACCAAACGTCTTCATAAGGCTAAAAGAACACCTCAGTACCAGTTACCCAACATAAGAATCCACATTAACCAGCAACAAACAACATATCTTCTGCGTGTACTGCCAGCAAATTCATGGCCTGTTGTTTAGGGTCTGAATGTACGATACACTTGTTAAATGCAGTGAAGTATTCACAGCTCTTACAGCACAGTTGAGTGGCAAAGGCTGTCAATGCTTGTGTACGTGTTATATTTTTGTTTTTAATTTTTAATAAATTTGTATTAAGAATTTTGAGGAGAAGAATGAATTATGTATGCTTTGTATACTTTCCAGATCCACTGCACAAACCAGGTTTTTTGGCTGGATAATAAACAAATTTGAGACAGAGTTCCATAAATGTCTTTTAAAATTGTGTCTCCTGTTGATTTGTCTTTAAATATGCTGCTACAAAGTAACTAGAATTTCATTTGGTATGTTATCACTTCTCTGTTTTTCATAGTTTCATATATATACATTGTGGAAAAAGCCAGTGAACATACAAGAAGAATTTTCTTCACACGTGCAATTTCACAGTTTGCAGTCAAGTTAGAAGGTGTACGTTGAAGCAAGTTTGACATAGAAATGCTTTCTTTGTGTTAGCAGGCTCAAAAAACCCAACACCAAAGTGGCAGATGAATATTTTAATATATTTACTGCTTGGCGTTGCTATTTATATTAATCTGAGAGCTGCCTACTCGAACTCTGAAACTTTAAACTGCATGCACTTGAAGGTTATTCTGTTTTATACTGTGACTCTCCCCAATTGCCTATTGAAGGAGATCTGGGAATTGCTGTAGTTTGTGGCCAGATCATGAACTGACATTAATTTTGCTGATTAAATAGATTCTTGATGAAAGATAGCATACAAATAGTTACATTTCCATCACTTAAAAGCAAAAATAGACCTGGCAGCAGACTGTATCACAAATATATGGAAATTCCTCCAAAGCACCTGAACCTTTACAGCTGGCCTCTAAAGGTGGGTTAAGCTAGTCAGGCTGCATATTTAATTGTTATTTCTGCTAAGAATCTACATCGCAGTTAGAGGACCCTATTCAATGAAAACCTGGGTGCAACCCAAAAAGAAAACATGGTCTACCCATGGGGACGGTCTCTTGGGCCTTGGCATTTTGCTAGTGGACCAGAGGGTTGTGTCTTTGTGCATTTTCGGCTGGGAAATGGGTCCTGACTGTTGTTTGTCCTTATGTGTGGAAAGACAGTTCAGAATAAGCAGCTGTCTGGAAATCCCTCCATCTGGTGTTTCCATCATACTACTGGGAGACGTCAGTGCACACATGGGCAAGGACAGTGAGACCTGGAGAGGCATGACCGGCAGGAATGGATACCTGATTGATATTCTGTTATTCTGTGAAGTTTGCCCATAACAAACACCAAGTTCACACATAACAATGTTCCTAAGTGCAGAGGAGCCCCTGGGTAGTACGCCAGTGATCGATTTTGTAATTGTATCACCAGATCTGCGGCCGTATGTTCTGGACATTTGGGTGAAGAAAGGAGCTAAGCTTCAACCGATCACCGCCTGGTGGTGAGCTGGATCAGGTGGCAGGGGAGGATGCTGGAGAGGCCATGCTCCAGACATCCATTACTGAGCCTGCTGCAAGGAGCTGCGACTGTAAGAGTGTTGGTGCCTTTGGGGTGGTTGTAGCTCCGGTGATAGAGCAGATAAATTGGAAGGTTGGTAGTTTGATCCTCGTCTGCTCCAGTCTGGATGCCAAATATTCTTAGGCAAGATCGTAAACCCAGGTTTGAATGTTAGACAGAAACCACTTACATAGAAAAAACAGAAAAGCGTGCCTGTGTGAATGGGCAAGTTGCATGAAAGTGCTTTGAGTGCTCAGATAGAGTAGAAGAGCACTATATAAGAACCAGTCCATTTACTTTGGTGGTGGCGATGCCGAAACCAGATATCAATGAGATCCGCCCTGAGTTCTTTAAGGCCCTGGATTTTGAAGGGCTGTCCTGGTTGGCACACTTCTGCAATGTTATGTGGTCTTATTTGTTCTAGGTGAGTGTTGGACTCAGTCAGGGCTGCCCCTTGTCACTGTTCATAATTTTTACAGATAAGATTTCTAGGCAGCCAAGTGCCTGCATTAATGAATTCATACAGTATTAACAGTCATAAAAAGGCAACCGCGCTGGCATGCCGCACTTTTGGGCCGATGGGTCAGTTGAAGGGCTGTTGTGCACCGGCTGTACAACGCTGACAGCAGCCAATTTGTTCATTTTTATTACCAACACGCCCTGTATAGAATAGACTTTAGTGTGAAAGAAGTGACGAAAAGGTGGCACTGAAAAGCTAAAAGAGGAAAGAAAAAGAAACTAAAAACAGATGGCAGCAAAATATGTAAAATTACCCGTGGGAGCTGCTGATGCTGCACCGTAGTACCAGCAATAACTAGTAACAACTCCTCACGGTAGCACCAGGCTGCAGTTTCAATATCTATAATCAAACAAAATTAAATCCATTTATTTATTTATTTGAGTAATCATGGTGGGCCGCATGGACCAAAAATGTCAGGGCCAATTTTTTCTCCCAGTCCAACCCTCGAAACAACCTGTGGGAGAGAGTCATAGATTTTCAGTTTGAGCTTGGCCGAAACTTAAAAAAATTAAATCAGTGCTTTGCACTACACACAGTTCTTGGTGTAAGGGGACACACTCACTGCAGTGCATACTCTGACCTGGTGATTTTGGTTGAATTTTTTGACAACCAGCTGCAGTACTCTGGACAGATCTATTGGTACCAACAGAAGTACGATAAAAGAAGAGAAAAACTCTTTAACAGGATCTCGCAAAACTTTTGCGGGATCTCGCAAAAGTAACTTGGGTACTTCTTTTCTTTCTTTCTTTTTCTCTAGTGTCCCTTGCGGGGCTTCATAGTAAAAGGTATTACATCGATGTCTTTACTAATAATTTATGGATTGCATACATTTAAAATGCAATAGGAAAAGAAAGAGGATGACTTTGAGGATGGCTTTGAACCATTTGTATTTGTATACACATGACACATACATAAGGACACATAAGGGATCACTAAGAGTTTTCACTTAGGTAGCAGTTGTCCTTATCTCCTGGATTGCCTGGAGCTTTCTTTAGGTGCCTTCCCAGCTTTGACAAATGCTGAGCAAACAGCATGTAAGATGACTGATTACAGGAACCATTCAGCCTCAGATGCAGACAAAACAGGATTGTGCTTAAAGGTCTGCAAATGAGCTCTTTAGTCAAGGGCCTCTGAGCAACAAAATACTGCTCAGTGACAAAAATAGTTATGAGTCCTTGAAACGAGACCCAGGAATTGTTTACAGGAAGAGGGTGATGGATTGTATGAAGAAGTTAGAACAAGACAATGATATTGACCGGACCTCATACCACAGGCTATACCCAGGGGAATTAACACCAAGTCTGTATGGCTTACCAAAGACACATAAACAGGGTGCACCTTTAAGACCAGTTGTCTGTATGATCAACTCTGTCACCTATAGCATCTCAAAGTTTTTGGCTTCGATCCTCAACCCATTGGTAGGCAGCTCTGAACACCACATCCACATCCAGGATTTTGTTGAGAAGGTGAGAGATGTCATTATGGAGGCAGATGAAACCATGGTCTCGTACGATGTTACATCTCTCTTCACTTGCATCCCAGTCACGGAAGCGTTGGAGATAGATCGTAAGAGATTACAGGATGACCCCAACCTCAGCAACAGGACCACTGTCAGCATCGACCAAGTGTATTTGCTTTTGGAACTGTGTCTTCATTCCACCTACTTCACATACAAGGGTCAGTTCTACAGGCAGAAACATGGGTGTGCCATGGGCTCCCCAGTTTCACCCATCGTGGCCAACTTGTACATGGAAGAAGTGGAAAAGAGGGCTTTGCTATCCTACCCTGGAACACCACCAAGCCATTGGTTCAGATATGTGGATGACACCTAGGTAAAAATCCAATCTCAGGATGTACCACAATTCACAGATCACATTAACTCGATGGACCGACACATCAAATTCACCAGGGAGGATATGAAAAGTGGCAGGTTAGCCTTCTTAGACTGTGAGTCTGGGAAGGCTCCTAAAGAAAGCTCCAGCTGATCCAGGAGAGAAGGACAACCGCTGCCTAAGCAAAAACCTGTAGTGATCCCGTATGGGTCAGGAGTATTGGAACAACTGAGACACATTTTTTCTAAACACCAGGTCTCTGTGGCTTTTAAACCCCAAAACACGCTGCGCCAAAAATTGGTCCACCCCAAGGATCGGGTCCCCCGACACAAACAGAGTAACATAGTGTACGCTGTTAAGTGCCAGGAGGATTGCCAGGATTTATACATCGGGGAAACCAAACAACCTCTGGTGAAGCGGATGGCACAACACAGAAGAGCTACCTCGTCAGGCCAGGACTCTGCAGTCTATTTACACCTACAGGCCAGTGGACACTCTCAAGGATGAGGATGTACACATCCTGGACAGGAATTAACACTGGTTTGAGCGCGGAGTCAAGGAGGCCATTTACGTGAAAAGGGAAAGACCATCTCTGAATCGAGGAGGGGGCCTAAGGGTACAGCTGTCACCATCTTACAATGCTGTGATTGCAGCCATTCCCCAACTCTCTGTGAATGGTACTCATGGTCTTTGATCAGTGGTTGTTGATCAGTGGTTGTTGATCAGTGGTCATAACAATTTGCATATTAATGATCTAGGAACTGACCTCACAGCCCATTGTACAGTCAGTGGGCTGGATTCAGTTGGGATTACTTTAACTGGATGATCGAGCATGCATCATCATAACCCTCCTTTCACGCTCTGAAAGGGACACTCCAAAAGTGTCAATACCTTTACCTTTACCTTTTTACTTTTACACATAGGTAAGAGAGCCAAGCGTCTCATTAGCATTTTAGCAGATTTTTTTGTCACACATTGGATGACACTTCAGACAGCTCTCCCAGCCCCTCACAGAAGGTCAACGACTTCTAGACCCCAAATATCACAGTTTATGTCCAGATGTGATGGTGTTCGCTCTCTCTGCGGTAGAGTATCACTTCCTGTTCCTGTTCCAACACACAATAGCATTTTTGAGTAGCTTATCTCCTTAGCAATTTAATTAAAAACTTTTAGATAACTTCTGTTTTCATAGTATAATCTTCACGTGCTTCATCCGAAGCACACTCTCTGTGTACTCACTACCTAATTTATAGCCAAAGTATTCACTTACTGTGTCTTTATTGTTTCGCTAGCCTAGCTTAGCAGCATGGCCTCTTCACCTGTCCCTCCTGCACTTTCCTGCTCATTGTGTCAGATGTTTAGTTACTCCTCGGCCTCCTTTAGCAGTAATGATACTTGTAACAAATGTAGCATATTTGCAGCTCTGGAGGCCAGGATTACTGAATTGGAGACTCGGCTTCATACCCTTGCTCCTCGCATACAAGGTCTTAAATAATCAGGCCCCATCTTATCTTAATGACCTTGTAGTACCATATCACCTCATTAGAGCACTACGCTCTCACACTGCAGGCTTACTTGTTGTTCCTAGAGTATTTAAAAGTAGAATGGGAGGCAGAGCCTTCAGTTTTCAGGCCCCTCTTCTGTGGAACCAGCTTCCAGTTTGGATTCAGGAGACAGACACTATCTCTACTTTTAAGATTAGGCTTCAAACTTTCCTTTTTGCTAAAGCATATATTTAGGGCTGGACCAGGTGACCCTGAATCCTCCCTTAGTTATGCTGCAATAGGTGTAGACTGCTGGGGGATTCCCATGATGCATTGAGTTTTTCCTTTCCAGTCACCTTTCTCACTCACTATGTGTTAATAGACCTCTCTGCATTGAATCATACTTGTTATTAATCTCTGTCTCTCTTCCACAGCATGTCTTTATCCTGTCTTCCTTCTCCCCTCCCTGAGCCTGGTTCTGCCGGAGGTTTCTTCCTGTTAAAAGGGAGTTTTTCCTTCCCACTGTGGCCAAAGTGCTTTCTCATAGGGGGTCATATGATAGTTGGGTTTTCTCTGTATGTATTATTGTAGGGTCTACCTTACAATATAAAGCGCCTTGAGGCGACTGTTGTTGTGATTTGGCGCTATATAAATAAAATTGACTTGAATTAAATTGAATCGAATGTGATCTTAAGACAGTACAGTCTTTGGAGGAATAATTGACAGAAAGAATTCACAGAACACTGTTATAAAAAAGTCCTTTTTTGCTTTTCTCATTTTAGTGCTTGTTGTTCAGCTGTCACGCATTTCCTGATTTTAAGACTACTGTTAAAATTCCAATGTTAAAAGTATGGAATCTAGAGTACAGTATATTTTTTTAAAAACACTAATTATTGCCAAGACCATTTTTAAAAAGAATACATTTAAAAAGCCAAAGAACCAAATCAACACTACTTGTGGTAAAATAATTACTAACTGAAGAAAAGGTGATAAAATCTTCAATAAGATTTCTTTTGTTTGCATAATACCCCTCCACTCCTACCTGTAGTTTTGTGCTGCTAATGATTCAGCTAAGAGCTAAACTAACAACTGCACAAGTTGAAAATCACAGTGAGACACAATGAGTAAATGCTATGAATATGATTTGCAGGTAATTCAGCTGAAGGTTTGGGGTACCCTCTAAAAGCTCCAGGGTTGTAATTAAACGAGCTCCACAGATTAACCTGTAGAAAAACTGCATAGCAACTATGTGTAGCAACAGGAATACACCGTAAAAAAATCAAACTTGCAATTGCTGAGCTTACAGTCATTTCTTTCACAATTCAACAATAAAAGCTGAGTTGCCCCATAAACTCAAATACATTGAGGGTTTCAACTAATCCTTTAACGTTTTGGAGCAAAAGTTGGTCTCAGATGAAGTTTATTGCTGGCAAAATGAATGAATTCAAGTTTTACATGAGTTGAAGCTGTTGGCGCCTTTCTGTGCCTGAGCACGCATGCGCATCTCATATTTTTGGATACTACGGGGTCTACTTTGCACTTTTGCAAGGACTGAAAGCCACCTGGCCGTCTGCCTTAATTGCGAACACGAGGCTTTTGATACAGTTGACCACAACATATTACTCAAACGACTGGAGAACTGGGCAGGTCTTTCAGGAACTGTACTAAACTGGTTCAAAACATACTTAGAAAACAGGAAATACTTTGTATCAATAGGTAACTTCACATCTGAGCAGACAAGTATCACATGTGGAGTTCCCCAAGGTTCCATCTTGGGACCCCTTCTGTTTAACATCTACATGCTCCCACTGGCACAGATTATAAAGAACAACAAAATAAACTATCATAGCTACGCAGATGACACACAAATATATATCACAATGTCACCAGGAGACCGAGGCCCTGTACAGGCTCTTGGTAAATGCATTGAGGAAATTAATGACTGGTTGTGCCACAATTTTCTCCAGCTAAACAAAAACAAAACTGAAGTAATAGTCTTTGGTGCCAAAGAAAAACGATTACAGGTCACCAGAGAACTTCAATCTATACACCTAAAAACCACAAACCAGGCGAGAAATTTGGGTGTAGTGATGGATGCAGACCTAAACTTAGAAAAACACATTAAGACAATAACAAAATCGGCTTACTATCACCTCAAGAATATTTCAAGGATAAAAGATCTGATGTCTCAACAGGACCTGGAAAAACTAGTCCATGCATTCATCTTTAGTAGGCTTGATTACTGTAACAGCATCTTTACAGGTCTACCTAAAAAATCAGTCAGACAACTACAGCTCATTCAGAACTCTGCTGCTCGAGTCCTCACTAAGACCAAAAAAGTGGACCACATCAGTCCAGCTCTGAGGTCTTTACACTGGCTGCCTGTCCGTCAGAGGATAGACTTTAAAGCTCTGAATGGTTTAGGACCAAAATACATCAGTGACCTCCTGACCCAGTATGAACCTTCCAGATCCCTCAGGTCATCTGGATCCGGTTTTTTATCAGTTCCCAGAGTCAGAACCAAACACGGAGAAGCTGCATTCAGCTTTTATGCTCCATATATCTGGAACAAACTCCCAGAAAGCCTCAGATCAGCTGAAACACTCAGTTTATTTAAATCCAGGTTGAAGACTCACCTGTTCTCAGCTGCTTTTGAATAAAGCACCAAATCCACACTTTTAAGCTTAAATTTCAAAACTTACATTTTAACTACTGACTTTATCTACTGTTCTGATTTTATCTACTGTTCTGATTTTATCTACTGTTCTGATTTTATCTACTGTTTTGTTTGTTTGTTTGTTTGTTTGTTTGTTTGCTTGTCTTAATCAATTTTAAATCATGCTTTTTATTTGTTTTTGTTTTTAATGTCTCTGTAAAGCACTTTGAATCACCTTGTTGTTGAATTGTGCTATATAAATAAACTTGCCTTGCCTTGCCTTTTTACACCAGGAGCTGGATGCAGCTAAGGTGTTCATCTCAACCTTCTTAAGGCAAGTAATGTTTCTTTTATTGTGTATTTATATGTGTTTACTACATCATTTAAGATTCCCCCTAGACTGTTTTACTCAATCGTGCTGCTTGAATGCCCTCGTGAGCAACTTGAATGTTTTCCATCATAAAATAGTGCTTTAAAGTTTTCGTATAAAAATCGCCATGTCACAAAACAATGAAAATCCGACAAACATCCCTACCAAACAGGCGCGCTCATGTCTGACAAGCCTCCGCGACATCCCCTACGTGTATTTCATGAAGTGCAGGTTGTGGCCGCCATACCACCGAACGAAAAAAACCCGACAAAATAGGCTAGCTCGCTCATGGCTGACGACCATGGGCGGCAAACCCCCGCCGCTTTAAAAAAAAAAAAATTTCGGGGGCGCCCGCTGCCATGTCGTTTAATTTGTTCAAATCATATTTAGCCAATAAAATATGTGGTTTAGTTTCTGTGTGAACGGGGTGGTGGAGTCCTCACGGCCAGCGAGCTCCACCAAACACACAAACTGGAGGGAGAGGAAGATCAGAGAAGCAGCTACAGAGCACAAGCAGCAGAGCAGTAAATATGGGGGTATTTTAAATATGAAGGAAGACTAGAGTCTGCAAGAGTCATATCAAACAGACTTTAACCCTCTGGGGTCGACGGACGCGCCGGCACGTCAAAATCACATGACCAATTTAAGACGACACAGCTACAAGATGCAGCGACTCAGTCTCTATTTCAATTTGGGTCGAAAGTGCGGACTTCAAACTATACACCAGTTTTTGAATTGTGTCGATAGGCCACGTAAAACCAGAGTTATGATAAAAAATACACGCGATGTGTGTGGTTTTTTTTTTTTGTTTGTTTGTTTGTTTTTTCTGAACAAAACAGTAGTGTTTACAGCGGGAAGAACGGCAAAAACGGCGTTTTCTACGGACCGCGCTACGGAAGAGGATTAGGGCCACTGGAAAAAAAAAGTCAGAATTCTGAGAAAAAAGTCAGAATTCTGAGAAAAAAGTCAGAATTCTGACTTTAATCTCAGAATTCTGACTTTTTTCTCAGAAAGTCAGAATTCTGACTTTAATCTCAGAATTCTGAGAAAAAAGTCAGAATTCTGAGAAAAAAGTCAGAATTCTGACTTTAATCTCAGAATTCTGACTTTTTTCTCAGAAAGTCAGAATTCTGACTTTAATCTCAGAATTCTGAGATTAAAGTCAGAATTCTGAGATTAAAGTCAGAAAAAAGTTTTTTTTTCCCAGTGGCCCTAATCCTCTTCCGTACCGCGCTAGCAAACACTCTCCACTTGCCAGTAAAAAACAAAAAACACCCCTTCCCTATTGGTGTTAGAGTTTACCATGTCAGCCAATCAAAAAAAATGATACGGCAACATGTGGCACTTGGTTGTTTAGGGAGAAGGAAGTTTTAGTAGTGACACCCGCAACGGAAAGCGGGCGCGCAAAAGAAAGAGAGAGAGCGAGTTTTCATATGTGAGACATTAGTGACGTTTAGCGTGTTTGGAGGCTATAGTTAGTGTGTTGTGTAGTTATTGTTCTGTATTGTGTGTCAGTTATACTAGTGAATGTCACATTTGCTCCAAAAAAGCCATCAAAGGCAGATTCCAGTGTAAACGCTGTTCCCACATGGAAAACAGGACTGATGCACCTCCTGCTGTCAGACCTGCAGGG
The DNA here is from genome assembly GCF_036321145.2 of Pelmatolapia mariae. Taxonomy (NCBI): domain Eukaryota; kingdom Metazoa; phylum Chordata; class Actinopteri; order Cichliformes; family Cichlidae; genus Pelmatolapia; species Pelmatolapia mariae. Next base: position 3,028,370 of record NC_086232.1, read on the forward strand.
TTTGGGCCTGTGCTGTTCTCCTCTGTCTTATACTGAACACAAACTATTTTTTTTGGACAATCACGTTTAAGACAATGAATACTGTCATTAAGCCAAGGAGGGGATTTAGAGGCAGAAACACTCCTCGTCTTAACAGGACAGATTTAATCTAAAATAGAAAGGCAATAATTATTAAAAAAACTGGTTGAGAAATCAACACCATTTTGAGGAGATAGCTGTAAGTTAAAAGCATCCACAAATTTCTCCGCTGTGGAGGAGTTTAAGATGCGAGAGCTAACCATCCGTCTGACGGGGGATAAAGGCTCATTAAAAGACAAGTTAAAAACAATAACATAGTGATCAGAAATAGAAATGTCCTCAGAGCAAATAAAATCAATATTCAAACCGAAAGAAAAAACAAGGTCCAGTGTGTGACCTTTGCTGTGTGTAGGACCGGACACATGCTGAGTCAAATGAAAAGAATCTATAATGCTCATAAAGTCTCTGGCGAATGGGTTGGAGTCATCATCAACGTGAATGTTAAAGTCCCCAAAAATATGCACCCTAGACAGCTTCATAGTAGCGGATAAGAAGTCGCTGAGCTCCGATAAAAATAACCTGTTATATCCAGGTGGACGATACACCACAGCACAGTAGAAAGGATCCTTGTTACCAATTTTAAGCAGCTGCAGCTCAAACGAGCGAAAAAGTCCAGTTTTCACGGAGCGGCAGGAGAAACGGTCCTGGAAAGCCACGGCAAGCCCACCACCCCGACCAGACAACCGAGGCTGGGTAATAAAAGTATAGCCATCTGGGCAGAGTTCAATAAGTGACGAGTAGTCTACATCCCGCTGCCAGGTCTCAGTCAGGAATAAAAAATCGAGTTTTTTAGATAATATAACATCATTCAACAAGAATGATTTATTAGAGAGAGATCGAGCGTTAAAAAGCACCATATTCAGTGAGCTAGAAACCTCATTATTTGCAGAGGCTCGAGTTAAGGGACGTAAATACACAGGGTTCGAGCCGTCACGCTCGTAGAATCCACTCACCGAGGGAAGAAAAAGCCAGCCCGCAGAAGAGTCTGGATAAACCCTCCTAAGGTGGCAAGGTCTCAAAGAGCCGGGCCCAGCGTATCCAAACAAGGCCGTGGAAAACAAGTCCCCCTCCATGGAGCTTTTCTGGACACCGGAGACAACGCACGCTCGACGTCGCTTCCCAGCCAAACCACGCCGCCAATACATCCTGAGCTTTACCTGAATACCTCCTCTTTTCCCTCTCCTTCTCCGTGGTCTAGAAGGACCACTGAAATCGTCTGACGAGGATCCACCTAAAGGAGGAGGGTGGAAAATGCCAGAGGACGACGAGACATCGTGTGGCATCATAGAGGATCGGATGGATAGCAAAGCCAGGTGATCATACACCAGGGCAGCAAATACATCATTAAAACTGAGTGAGAACAGTAGAGCAGAAAAAAACAACACAACAGTAGTAGAGGGCGACAAACTGCAACCAGCAGCGGCAGAGCCAAACACAGGCGCCATCATACCGAAAGTCTCTCGAAATAGAACCATATAACTTTGTTTGCAAAACTTGTGCATGAACCTGAAGTTCCCAAATTGATATAAAAATTGTTTTCAAAAAGTGTGTCCTGAATGGGATTATAAGCTAACAAGCAGCACTGTGTGTTTGGCAGATGGCAGGTCATGACGGACAGTTCAACTCTCATCCCACTCATGCCACTTTTTGTTATAAATGTTGTCATAAGTGTGCTACATTGGTTGTGCATCAAAATTACTTTAAAAAAACTGACAAAACCATGAGCAATTATCTGGAATAACTAATTTTAACATCTTCTTTCTTAAGGCTGTATTTTTAGCAACAACACTTAATGTGTTTTAAAAACAAAATGGTAGGTTTATAAATGAGACTGAGTCTTATTTGATTTCCTTGTTTTAGGTCTCAAACATAGTCCAGGATCGACGACCCATCAGTTTGTTCACGACGACGAGACCAAACTCTTCTTAACATGTCTGGTGAGCATGCAAATCTACTCAATCTTCAGTTTTGGTTTACAGAGACTTATATGTACTGTTGTTTTTTATTTTGCATAGGATACAGATCCAGTTGAGAGGTCAACCCAAGGTGTTACAGTGGGCATCCTCACTGTTCTGGAGGACTACGTGGGACCCAACTCGCAGTCCACAGGGGTCAACACTGCCATTGTTTTGGAAGAGGACATTATTCTTGATGATCTGCCAGACCTTTCCACTGCCTTTGCCTACCTGTTTGGCCTACTTTATGGGCTCAACATGGAGTTTCCCAAAGAACTCAAGTACACATTTGTTTGCTGTATGGAAACCAGATAGAAGAGTTCACATCCTGCCATCTGATGTTTTGAATCTGTTTGTTAGTGACTATCAATCAAGATAGGTTTGATATTCTGTCTGACAATACCACACCTTTAAAATTGGATGAGTAACATTTATTACAAAAATTTGACTTTTTTTTTGTTTGTTTTTGGAAAAGGACTTTATTTGTGGCTCGTCTCAAAACATTGTCAATGGGCAGTTGTGTTTGAACACAATAAAGTTATTTGAAAATCAACATTGTGTAAACATTCATTAATACAACAGGAAGCACCTCATGAAAACTAAAGGATACTTTTTCTAGACTTTAGGAAATTGATTGGCAAAACAAAAAAAAATATGTTGTGTAAACTTTAGGAATTACATTGTTAAAACAATAAAAAAATATATTTTGTAAACTTAAGGAAATACATTGCTGAAACAATAAAATATGAGTTAAGAAAAAGCACAGTCATTAATCTTGTAAACACAAAAACATTAGTTGAAGCAACTTTTCTCCTAAACTTGAAATTATAAGTTATCCATCAGAACCTAAAAACGTAAATGCAGTGGGTTGCCTTGAGTTTTTAAGATTTCGCAACATTTTTTTTTTACAGTGTAGGAAGTACATTAACATAGTGATCCAATAAATTCTGACAGTATAGGCTCAGCATACACTATGCTTGCTAAAAGTATTCACTCAAACATCCAAATCATGCAATTCAGGTGTTTCAATCACTTCAGTCGCCACAGGTGTACAACATCAAGAACCTAGGCACGCACACTGCTTCTATAAAAGTTGTAAGAACGAGCATTTTTAGGAGCTACTGAATTCTAGTGTGCTACCATGATAGGATGAAACCTGTGCAACAAGTTTAGTTTTTCCAGTTGTGAAATTTCCTTGGTACTAAATACTCCACAGTCAAGTGTTAGTAGTATTATAATAAAGCAAACGCAATTGGTAACAACAGCAGCTCAGCCATGAAAGAGTAGGCCACGTGAAATCACAGACCTTGATCAGTGGATGCTGAGGTGCATAGTCCACAACTGTCTCCAGAGTCTTTAGCTACAGACTTCCAAACTTAGTACTTTGAGATCCCATGGCCGAGCAGTTTAAAGTCTTACATCAGTGAAATGCAAACCATCAGATACAGTGGCATAAGGGGCACAGCCACTAGAGCAGAGGAGACTTCTTCTCTGGATTGACAAAACACAATACTCTTCTCTTTCTGGCAATCTGGTGGAAAAGTCTGGACTTGACAATTATCTCACTGCACTGTCAGAAGCTGGACTTGGCCCCTTATTTCCAGTGAAGAGAACTCTCAATGCTTCCATGTGCCAAGACATTTTATGCAATTTCATGCTCCCAAGTTTGTGGGAATAGTTATGGGGATGGCCTCTTCCTGTTCTAACATGAGCGCACACCAGTGCACAAAGCAAGGTTCATAAAGACATGATGAGTTTGGTGTGGAAGAACTTGACCTCCACCTCAACCTGGTAAAACACCATTGGGATGAATTAGAGCAGAGACTGTGAGCCAGGCCTACCTGTCCAACATCAGTGTCTGACCTCACAAATGTGCTTCTAAAACAATGGCAGAAAATTCCCACAAACACACTCCTAAACTTTGTGGAAAGTCTTCCTGGCAGAGCTGAAGCTGCTGCAAAGGGTGAGCAAACATCATATTAAACCATGTGGATTAAGAATGGGATCTCACTCAAGTTCACATTCATGTGAAGACAGATAAATGAATACTTTTGACAACATAGTGTACCCCACTAAAGACTGCTTTTTAGTTTAGTTTGGGTAAAGTACTAACTAATGTGTTCACTGGACCCTTTGGGAACAGCTTCAGTGGACATTATGTGCTCTGCAGAAGCATGGCTGCACTCACACCTCCTGGATTAGTGTGTGACAGCACCTGGCTTCAGTACTTTCTGGGGAACAAAAACATTGATAAGAATGGCAAGAAGAAGAATGGAGGAATTCTTTTGTGAAAAAAACACGTCTGTGGTCTAAATTATGAACTGATAGCTGGACTGATGTGTCCTTATTACCTTCTGAGGAAATTGTACTTCATTATTGTTGTTGCTGTTTACATTCAACCATCAGCTGATGCAGAGGTAGCATGTGATAACACTCATTCAACTGTAGAATACCTACTAAGCGCAGTATTCGAGTGCTTTTATTGTTATGAATGTGATTTTAACATTACTATTGGCTTTTTAACTGTATGTTAACTGACCCAGTTGAGACAACAGAGAATTAAACCTGTAACTAAAGCTAAAGCCATATCCTACAAACATACAGAGTGCCACTGCCCCAGAAGTAGTTTAGGCTCATTAAATGACATTTCTAAAAGTTGTTAGGACATTGGACAAATGAGGCTATGGACACACTAAAGGTCTGGATTGGAATGCATTTTCCTAACCACACAAAAATTCTCAGGTGATTCTGAAGTGTCTGGATTTCTTAGTGATGGCAGCAGATGAAGATGTCGTCCCATCCAGAACAGTTAAATCCTTCCCAAATCAAAAACCCTGGATTAACAGAGATGTTCGCACAGCACTGGCGGCACGGAGCACCGCTTTTGCCTCCGCGAACACATCGGACTACAAACACGCACATTACCAACTCCGGAAGACGATCAAAGCAGCCAAACGTGAGTACAGGGACAGGGTGGAGCAACAGATTGACAACCCTCGGAGTATGTGGCAGGGACTAAACACAATCACAGACTTTAGAGGGAAAACCAGCACACCGCAGACCACGGCCTCTCTGTGTGAGGATCTAAACGTATTCTACGCTAGATTCGACACAGCGAACACCACGAGACCGGACAGTGTGCGCACTGTGTCTGAGGAGGATGTGCGGAAGTGCTTCAGGAGGGTGAACGCACGCAAAGCTACTGGTCCGGACGGGATTCCCGGCCGCATCCTCAAGTCATGCGCGGCTCAGCTGGCTGGAGTGTTTACACACATCTTCAACCTTTCCCTCTCTCTGTCTGTAGTCCCAGCCTGCTTCAAAATGGCCACCATCGTCCCTGTACCCAAATCCTCCACCATCTCCTCATTGAACGACTGGCGACCCGTAGCCCTGACCCCCATCGTGAGCAAATGCTTCGAGAAGCTGGTCAGGGACTTCATCTGCTCTGCACTACCCGACTCACTGGACCCTCTACAGTTCGCATACCGCCACAACAGGTCCACTGATGATGCCATAGCCCTGACACTCCATGCTGCCCTGTCACACCTGGAGAAGAGAGACACGTATGTGAGAATGCTGTTTGTAGATTACAGCTCAGCATTCAACACCATCGTTCCCTTGAAGCTGGACAGGAAACTGCAGGATCTAGGACTGAGCAGCTCCCTCTGCAGCTGGATCCTTAACTTCCTGTCTGACAGACGCCAAGTGGTCAGACTGGGCAGCACCACCTCATCCCCCATCACACTGAACACTGGTGCTCCACAGGGGTGTGTATTGAGCCCTCTCCTGTACTCACTCTACACCTACGACTGCACGGCCACTAGAAACTCCAACATCATTGTGAAGTTTGCGGACGACACTACAGTGGTGGGTCTTATTACCAACGGTGATGAGACGGCCTACAGGGAGGAGGTCAGCGCCCTGACCCACTGGTGTCAAGACAACCATCTCACCCTCAACGTCGCAAAGACAAAGGAGTTGATAGTGGACTTCCGGAGGTGCAGAGGAGTACACACCCCCATCACCATCAACGGCGCCGCTGTGGAGAGAGTGAGCAGCTTCCGCTTCCTTGGTGTACATCTGGCTGAGGATCTTACGTGGTCAGTACACATAAACAAAACAGTGAAGAAGGCGCAGCAGCGCCTCTTCTTTCTCAGGAGACTGAAAAGATTCGGCATGAGCCCCCGCATCCTCAGGACCTTCTATCGCTGTGCCATTGAGAGCATCCTCACTGGATGCATCACCACCTGGTACGGCAACAGCACCGCTCACAACCGCAAAGCTCTCCAGAGAGTAGTGCGGTGTGCTGAACGGATAATTGGAGGTGAGCTTCCCTCCCTCCAAGACATCTACAGGAAGCGGTGCCTGAGGAAAGCGGAGAGGATCATCAAGGACTCCAGTCACCCCAGCCATAAACTGTTCAGACTACTTCCATCAGGAAGGAGGTTCTGCAGCATCCGGTCCCGTACCAGCAGACTGAGAGACAGCTTTTTCCATCAGGCCATCAGACTGCTGAACACTTCATAGACACCTCACCCTCACTACTGGAACTTCAACATTATGCACTCCATACTGTATATAAATACCACTGTTTTGCACATACCAACCTCTGTATATTTTATATATCTTATTTTATTGTTTACTTTATTTCATTTGTAAAACATGTATATACATACTATATACACACTCAAACACACACACGTAGAAAAACATATTTAGTATACACATTCAGTAATGTATATACCTTTACATATTGTACATATATTTATTACTTTTTAGATTAGCCATTTTTATATTTTGCTTGTTTTACATTATTGTATTTTGCACAACTCTGTTGCTTGTGAAGCTCGCACACAAGAATTTCACTCACATGTACTGTACCAGTGTACCTGCACATGTGATGTGACAATAAAAGTGATTTGATTTGATTTGATTTGATTTGAGGAGAAGGTTTTGTTGAGTGGTCTGGGAAAAACCATCTGCTTCTGAATGTGAGTACGACTAAAGAGATGCTGACTGACATCAGATGGAAAAGGACAGCCACACGGCCTTGGATATCATGGGGCAGGTTGTTGATGTGGTGGAGGAGCACAAGTGCCTTGGCACCCACATTAACTGGCTGAAATGGAAGACCACTACAGAGGCTGTATAAATGCAGTGGTGAGCAGGCTCTATTTTCTAAGGTAAGTGCAGTGTACTTTGCTGTGATGTGCTGGAGGAACAGCATCAGAGCTGCTGACAACAACAGCTAGTTTTGCGATTGACTGTCAACTGCACACATTTGAAGTTGTGGACAGGTCACAGAACAATATAGAATGATGTTATCCATCAGGGATAATCTTCACCACCCGCTGAATCGCTTACTCAAAAAGCAGTGGAGCATTTTCTCTGACTGACTGATTCAGCTCTGCAACCATTCATACCTCATGCACTGCACTTCTGTAAAGTAGCTAATCATATGTTTAATTTAGCTTTTTGTATTGCCACTTTAAATTGTTTTTAAGTTCTGAAGTTCTGTACAGTTCTGAAATGAAAGGTGTAATATTTGTATGAAAGGTGAAACATAATCCTAAGACTGCCATCATTCGGCTGACTGAAAACCTACAATAATGTTTTTCTTTGTTGATTTTAAAATATTTCACTTGCTTAATATTAATACTACTACTACTACTAATGATGATGATGATAAAAATAATATTTAAAATGCAGAAATATGTTAAAAACTTTGATCTTTTGTGTCTATCATAGTTACTTCAGTATATTATGACATGTAGATGAACACAAAAATGTTATGTATTATAAGTCTGAAGGTTTCATTTGAAGCATGAGAGGAGATCCCCAGAGTGTTTGGCATTCTAGCAGTGATAATGAGGCTCATGTCGTCCTATCACTTCTCCAACTCTTTAACATATGACACCTCTATCACCTTACAGTTCGCCTACACTGGAACCAAAATCCATCTGCCTCTTAATTGCAAAAAAAAAAAAAAAGAAAAAGAAAAAAGGAGGAAGGAATCAAAAACAACACGGTTAATGTGATGTTTTTTAAATAGTTCCAAACACTGCACCTCCACTGTCCCTAAAACAAGGTCTGCTATTGCACCATCTGATTTATAAAATAAACACATGGAATTCAAAAAACTCTCCTCAAAAACTTGAAAAGGCTGCTTCTCATGATATATGAATAAATGTCACAGAGATTTATATCCCTATATCACTCTGATTTTACTGTTTATGTATTGGGATGTTGAGGATCTTGTCACTGGATGGAGAGTAGTATATGTGTGTGTTTTACGTCTACAGTACTGTGCAAAAGTCTCAAGCCACGCCTTATTTATTTATATATTGCTTTCTAAGGACGCAGACCTTCTTGTACATTTTTACAGTTATCCTGAGCAATAGTTACTGAAAGTCTTCCAAAGTTTTTCTTTACACATTGGCTGCCTTTTCTCTCATTTACAGTCTCATTTACACTCATTTTCAAGCTTAAAAAGGCAGTTGAGTCAAGCCATGAGCCGGTGTTATTAGACAACTTACAAAAGAGCCAATTTTAAATGATATCTTTAAACCACTTTGCCTCACCGCACCAATTCCAGAGCACATCATTTATTGACATTTTAGTCAAAAACACAAAAGTTTACATAACACAGTTTGGTAGGAATACATAGCATGGGTTTGATGGATAATGGTATTTTTACAAGGTAATTCACAAAGAGCTATTAACTGAAAACATATATCTGGGTATGGCTTGCGGTGTGTCCTTAAAAAACACTTGAGGACAAAAGATGTGAACAGTATTTGAAAGTCATATCCTTAAGAAATAGAAAAAAAATCAAAAACCTGACATAAGACCTGAGAGATACATCCACGGTTCACCTAACCATCATCAAAACAGGTGATAGTTCCAGGTTTGAAATGTTTGGATCAAATCATTTTCAGGAGGTCAGGAGAGCAGCACAACAGTGAGTGAAAAACATGTCGAGGATCTGTCTGCCAATGCATTTGAGCCAGTGCTGTTGAGGGTCTTGTCAAAATTGATGGAATTATGAATGCATACTATCTGAAAAGCTTCAGATAGGCAGCAGCTTAAAGTTTCAGCATGATAGGTTTTTAAGGCGTTTTTTAAGCACTTTATATTCTGTCTGTGCTACATAATGCATCATATAAACAGGTTTGTAGTGTTTGTACTGTGAGGACCACAACAGATTGTATTCAGCGCAGGCTTACATCTTTTTTAAGCATATTAAATGTATTTATTTAAATAAATAGCATTCGAATTCAAATACTTGAGCAGTGTGTGCCATGTTTGTATCTACAGGGGTATTAATGATTAATGTGGTGTGTTAGCAAAACAGCTGGTTAAACTCTGTGCATTTGGACAACCCAGCAATTTCTTAGAGATGTTATTCTGTGTTTTACCCACAAATACTATAATAGCCTGAGCCTGACATGCTATGAGCTATACACCCTACAGAGGGCTCTGTTATCAGTCGGTGTTAATTCTGCTTCCAGAGACAATAGACAAAATGCTGCTAAACAATAATGTAAAGAATGAATGATGGATGAAAGGAGAAAGATTTGGCACGTTTTAACTGGTGTCTATTTTTACATGCTTGCCTTGTGTGCCCTGATGCAACTGCTGGACAAAAAAAACAACGGACCATCATCAGTAATGGATTAGTTTCCCCAGAGCTCACGCCTCAATATTATTAAACAAGAATCCAACACAAGGCAGACAACCTGGGCAGAAGAGCTATCGCAAGAAGCCTGGAGAACTATTCCTGAAGACTACTTAAAGAAATTAAATAGAAGCTTATGTTCATGCTGCTTTGATGATACTCAGGCTGCTGAAGAATAAATGTCATCATCACAGATATTGACTTTAAAGCTCATTAGATTGTACTCTGTTTTTGCTTTATATATAATTTCCATTATGCTTGTTTATTTTAATAAATTGCTGCACATATTTCCCATTTTTCCAGCGGAAATGGAGGAAATGTGGGGTCGCACTGTATGTTTAATTATGTGGGAGTGCGGCTGAAGTGTTAATTATAAATTATAAGGTCTCTCTGGTAATATCTGTTATTATGTTCACCTGTCCAAAGACTGCAGAAGGAAATGAGCTAGTAGCTCATAAAAGACAAGACAATTGTTAACCTAACAGATGGTTTAGCTGCATGGTCTCTGAAACAGAAGAAAAAGAAGAGAAAAAAAAATGAAACTTAACCTTTCTAAAAGTTATCTGGGACATTTTGTTGTTTAAATTTCCCTAAATTGTACAGCTCAGAGTGGAATGATAAAATAGTGTTTGAATGACACTTTCAAGCATTATTTTATTGTATGAATGATGCCCTGACCCTAGCACAAGAGAAGCCTAAGCAAGACTGATAAATGCCCCCAAATTAGAGTATTACTGGTGTGATGTGGTACAGCTCAGGACTAAGGATTGGTCACTGTATTCTCTATTCTAGAGGTAGTGGTCTGCCTTTTCATCTCTACTAAATAAGGTGAAGCAGCTGGTATTGGATAGTTGCCTCTTTAGTAGAAAAGTAAAAGAATTAGCTAACAAAATATTCTTCTGACAATACCTGAGGTTTCTTAGTTAGAAACAAGCACTACTTGCTGATATCAAAAGGAAGCTTGTCTTCAGAAAAGAATAAGAGGCCATCAAGGTCTTTATGTCTTCCTGCAGTTTAACTAATTGGTGTGTGTTATCTGTCTTCATGGACAGATAGAGCTGGGTATCATCTGCATAGCAGTGAAAATGTATGCTATGTCTTTTAATGATACTGCCTAAGGGAAGCATGTATAATGTAAACAGAATTGTTCCTAGCTCAGAAACTCAGAAAGATCAATTGGACAAAAAGACTCAATGTTACTGAAAGTAGCTGTAGATAATGTTACAACTGTGAGATAACTATAAGTCATTTTTTCTCTAATGGTTAAAATTTTGTTTGTGAAGAAGTTCATGAAGTCATTACTAGTTAACGTTAAAGGGATGGTTGGCTCAATAGTGCTCTGACTTGTCAGCCTGGCTACAGTGCTGAAGAGAAACCTGGGATTGTTCTTATTTTCTCCAAATCAGTGATGAATAGTAAGATGTTCTGGCTTTGCAGAGGGCTTTCTTATAAAGCAGCGAACTATTTCTCCAGGCTAAATGATGATCTACTAAATTTGTGACACGCCATTTCCTCTCCAGTTATCTGCTTTAAGCTATGCAGTGATGCCAACTCCTCAGGAAGGAAAATAGCTATTGGGTGTCCTAAAAGTTGCTAAATAACGTCATCGAATATTTTGCATTATTGGTTATGCTTATGTAATTGTAACCTATGTTGTAGGAGAGAGAAATAACATTGTGAAAGAAACGTAAAGTGAGTAAAAAAAACCCCTAAATGTATTTAGAATATATTTATAACTACAAATTAAATTCTTTTAGCAATTATTGTTTTCTTTAATGTCACAATTCCAACCCTGCTCTTTTATCCGATCTTGGTGCTGGCAAAAGTGACCCGAAATAGGCACTCTGGTGGAGTTACTTTTTGTGTGTGTTTGTGTGTTTAAGTAGTTTTAAACCTTGTGATCCACAAAAAGTAAGAGTGAAAGAAGAACTGACTGCGTTACAGTCAGGACGGGAGCAGCAGCTTTGCTCATGCGTGATTCATTTGCAGTTTGGACACGCTGGGGTCAGCATCTCCTGCTCTGACAGCAGCTGGGGGCGAGTGCTGCGTGAGGATGATCCGCCACCTGTGAGCGCTTTAGGACAGACGAGGTGCCCACGGCAGCACCCGCTGCTTGTTGAGAGTAAGAGCATGTCAAAATGTCAAAAAGTGCTCATAAGTCTTCCTAATAACACCAGCAAAAGTCGCCAGATTTGTCGCTAGTCGCTTTTGAAAAAAAAGTCGCAAAGGGGGTCCAAAAACTTGCTAAATATAGCGACAAAGTCGCTAAGTTAGCAACACTGAAGCTACGTTTTTGAGAATTATACCACGGAGTCAAGTACTTCTAAATTGCGGCTCTATTTTTCAGAGGAGCTACAGTATCCAGAGTCATACATAGTGAAGAAGTAAAATTATTAACAAGATAATCGACCTTTGTTGGAGTAGCGTTGGTTAGAATGACTTGGGCGTGTTGATTCATTTACACTAACATAATCATCCTGTTGTAACCAGGATTCTGTAAGGGAGAATAAATCAATTTGTTGATGAATTATTATGTCATATTCCCGGGAAAAGTGGTTAGACATCTAAACAGGTTACCTGGGGTTTCTGTTTAAGACTATGCTTCCTCCTCACTGTCACACAGCCATCCTGTTTCCCCAGCTGCTTGGGACAGTCTGCGGGGGGTCAGCTAGTGGGATCTACCTTCAGATAGGCCAGGTAGCGGGTCAAGGGTGTAAAGCCAAGTCTCCAATTCAGTGATCCTGCAAGTAGGCTACATTTGTTACAAGTATCATTACTGCTAAAGATGGGAGAGGAGTAACTAAACATCTGACACAATGAGTGGAAAGCACAGGAGGGACAGGTGAAGAGGCCATGCTGCTAGAGAGTTGGCTATAAGTTAAGCTAAGCTAGCGACACCCTAAAGAAACAGTAAGTGAATACTGTGATTATAATTAGAGAGTGGTTCAACAGAGAGGGGGCTTGAAGGACATGAAGATTACACTATGAAATAAGAAGTTATCTATAAGTGTTTAATTAAGGACACAGTTAAGCTACACAAAAACACCACTGTGTGTTGGAACAGGAAGTGATACTCTACCACAGAGAGAACGAACACCAAGTGACTGCGCCTTCCAAAGGAGTCACCTCTGTCTGTGATTGTTGCTTATGTAAAGGTTTGCCCTCTGTAAGGCCGTAAGGTAAGATTGGCTTGGCTAAGGTAAGGTTCCTCTCAAGGCATATAGAGTGAGACACGAGACAGAAAGTAGTCATTTTAAAACACATGGGCACATTTCAGACAATGAGCAGAATCCACCCCAAAACTGTTTTTGTTCCTTTCCCCACTGAAATACAAATTACAATATTGGCTGAGTTTGAATTTTGGAGGATAATTTTTTTTAGAAAACCTAGCCAACACTCAAAAGCATCCCAGAATATAATGTAAAGAACAACAGAATTTTGTTTCAGTATTACACAAGTGTAAGTTAATCATAAATAGAGTATTTCAGTTGGAGAAAACTTCAAATACATCTACAGTTCCAAAGCGGACAACTTAACCACCGACAAAATGTCAGTAAGTCAGTTTATCCATCTTTTTTATGATGAATAAGTTGTCTGTGCATCTCTTTGTCAGTAAATCCATTCATCTGTTTATCTATTTTGAATCTTCGTTAGCTAGAGGCCTTCTTCACTATGCCAAGGAAGCAGGATAACATTCTGTTCGTAGGAGGGCTGGCTGAGCCATGCTGTTCCTTTTCCATATTTATGACTGAGAGGTGTGCAAGGAATTTCTTCTGCAACCCCTCCCACTTTATTTTTCCATCCATCTGTGCATCCTTCCACAGTACCTGCTGATCACTGGATTTTTCATCCATGCTGAAAAAAACTGACAGTGTGTGGTTTAATTCACCAATCCATGTTGTTATCTTATGTCTTTCATAACATGGAACTTTTTATCTTCAGTGTAACAATCCTAGCAGTCCATCCAGGAGGGATTTGCCTTCATGAGGGTCTTGTATCATTTTGTCTTTATCTCTATCTTTGAGTCAATCAACCTGTGATTGTTGTGCGAGCTGGCTCATGGCTGATCCTCATCTTTTCTTATTCCAAAGAAAAAAAATCCTACCTAATGAATGCAAAACCAACCCATTTACCAAAGTGATAACTTCATTCATCAATCAGTCAAAGTTAATAAGAACTGGACCATGACACTCAAAGTCTAATCCTCTTCTTATAAAACATTGGGCAGTGTATAGCTATCTATGCTGCATTTCATTAAAACCAATGAAAACATCTTTCCAATCTTTCCATAATTGTCATCACTAATCATATGGTTCATTACAGATACTTGATTGATAAAATTTAGCGCCTCATTAGCAGTCTGCATTACAGGAAATATGTGTTCAGCAAAAAGCTGATGTATTATTAAAAAGTTTGAGTTTTTAAGTTACTTGAGGGTTAATGACCAATCAGAGGAGAAGGAAAATAAACATCTCCTATATACAATGAAAGCTGGCTTAGCTGTAGAAAAAAAATCTTTACACAATAAAACATTAAGTCAAAATGAACTTCTCATGCATCAGATGGATCTTCTCAGTCAAATCTAGACAACCAGCTGAGGTAAAATGATGACTTTTAAACCTTGTGTTGACTAATGTCTCCAGCTACTCTGATACATTAACACACACAGCATATTAAATACAAACATTTCAAAAAATGGTAAATAATACAACAATGTTGCCAAGACAGCTGTAGCATTTTAACTGAAAAGATATACATGAAGTGAGTACATAAGAAACTGACAGTGATAAAGAATGAGAGAGGGTGCTGGGTAATTGTTAATTAAATAGATAAAAGAACACAAAGGAGAGTGACTTTATGGTGGATTTGATCATCCTGGGTCTGCATTTGAAAACGGGGATTTTATTGTTATTATTAAACATACTTTCAGAAGTTTGTAGTGCTTTGCAAAGTGCAGGCTTATGTTACTTGCCCTGTTGAAGTCCATGGCATGATTTTGAATATAATTATTTTTTTGATCACACGTTTATTTGATTTTTCACAGAAAACAATACTTATTCAAATGTATTCAAATTGTTTTCCAATTAAATAGCCTGAATGTACCGTACTGTAATGCACACAACAAAGTCATAATCAAATATACTCACAAAATATCTCATGCCAACATCATCTTGTCAGCATATAGCATTTTTACCACTTTGACCATTAGATTAGTCTATTGACATTGAAGGAGAGATATGACATGGCATGACTTTCTATGGTGACAATACACTCCACAACTCTGAGAATCCTAGTTTCTAAGTTATAAGTCTGTAAATTTTCAGCCACTGTGAAGTTGACCTTGAGAGCCTTGGTGGAAATAAGCCAGATTTCAATGGATTCTTAACATGAGCCCACTCTACACCACTACAAAGTACAAACTAACCTCCTTGATGGAGGCGATGAAACTTGGATAAAAAGTGTGCAAACGATCAGCTGTAACTAACATTTGAATGGGATCATAGTGAGTCCTGCTGGTTTCACAATCTAAATACAACAAAAATAATGTTTCAGTAATACAGTACTCCAATGTGAAAATAGAAAAATATAATATAGCCCTTACAGTCTCTGGATTATTAACAATTTGAGCGCATTTTACTCTTAGTGTCAATATACAGCTGGCACGGGTCTGAACCACACCCTGAATTTATTTAAGAGGACCCAAACACAGACACTCGAGGCAGGAATCGTGTTTAACAAAAAACAAGCCGTTTATTGAAGGCCAAAAAAACATGAGAAACAAAAGCAAAACCACTCAGAGATAACTGAAAACCTAAACTGGGGAAAAACTAAGCAGAGAGATGACCGGACACGGTACACGCAGACGACATGAAAATGAACAAAGGAAGACAGAGGACTTACATACACAGAAGGGCAATGAGGGAAGTGGAAACACATGATGAACACAGCTGACACAAATGAACGAGACGCCACAGGGGAAGCAAAACTAAACACACTGAACATGGACCACGAGACTATCAAAATAAAACAGGAAACACAGAGGCGTACACTGACACATGAGCTTGATGCAAGAGGAAAGATATAAGAGAGAGGGAGCGAGGGAACACGAGAGAAAGAGAGAGACATGACCGACAGGGGAGACATGGAACGACACACTGGAAGGGGAGACGAGACATTTTGGCAAGACATCAGGGAAACGGAAATATAACTAAACAGTAAAGAGAACTCAATACTCAAAAAATAGAAAACCCAAATATTACAACACACAAATAAACACCATAAACTCAAAGGCTGGGCCAAATGACAACAGCTAATAAATACTGTTTTATACTGGAGTGTTTCCAAATTTTAAAATGTGAACAAATTCTTTATCACATATTAACTGAAAGACTTACATCTGGTAATATAACGATGTTATCTCATTGGGTCCTGAAGATTCTACAATGCTTGCAACGATCATTGCTATCAGTTTTTCCTTCTTGACAAACTTTATGCAGAGGTAAGAAAAGAATTTACCCCTGAGGCCAAGCTGCTCCGGAGTATGGTTGTAGTTTATCAGGGTTTTCAGTTTGCCTGGGATGAGCAGGTTTGAGACTAAACTTGGGGGACAAATGCATTCCAGTGTGCAAGACACTAAAGATTAAATGACACAGTGGATTTTCTGAGGAGGTGCATAAAGAAGTAGTCTAAGGTAATGATAAAAGAGATATGACAAACTGTCTAATCATAGCTGGGTAGAATGGTACAAAGCTCTTATTGAGATCTGATACAACAACCTGAACTATAAAAGTTTGATTTCTTAGAAGTTACCTATAGCAATAGTTTTCTTGTTAACTTTGATTTTATATAATTTGTATGTTTGTAGGGGCCTGTCTACAAACTACAAGACTGATGAAGGTACACTGACACAAATGTAAAACATTATAGAGGGCTATTCATATTTGCAGGTCTGTTTTTATTGTGAGACTTCACTGCCAGCGCTTTGCATGATTTAGAGCTGAAAACAAAAAAGTCATTAATCACGTAAAACTGTCCCTCAGCTTAACCCCAAACAGATATAATTTATGTGAACAAACACAGAAAGTTCACATTAGAAAAAACAGTGTGTGTGTGTGTGTGTGTGTGTTTAATTGTCTCTGTTCATATCAAAGCCCTTTTTCCTTGAGCGAAGCTGATTATGACAATATCCATGTGATTGTCACAGTGTTTAAAAATGTACTGTAATTCTTCATAAGCAATAATTTTGCCTTGATTTCCAACAGCTGGTGTGTGCACGTATGTGTGCAGAAATTGTTTCGGTAGTCAATCAAGTGTTTAGATATGCCTTAGACTCACTTTCCATGTCCACTGCTACAGAAAGAGATGAAGTAAAGCCACAGTTTAAGCAAAATTACAACAGCTGGGTTTTCTTTTGTCTTCACTTTTTAGACCAATACTGCGAAGCTTACCAACTGATAATCCAGGCAAGAGAAATGCTATTTTTAATATTTTTAGAGCCTTGAAGAACCTAAATGCTAACTCTGTGAAAGAACTATCACAGCAGTGAACATGGCACAGTCAACTTGAACAGATGTGAGAAATTTCCGTTATTTGTTAGCTGAATAAGACATAACACAGCCTGAACTCTCTTGGGTAAGCTATCTTGTGATTTCTTTAAGTAGTCTTCAGGAATAGCTCTCCAGACTTCTTGAAGGATATTACAAAGCTCTTCTTTGGATGTTGGCTGCCTTTTGTTCTGTTCTCTGTCAAGATGATGCTACACCGCTTCAATAATATTGAGGTCACAACTCTGGGGAGGCCTATGCATGACTGACATTGGGCTCCATTGGGTGTTCCTCTACTCAGGTATGCTTTTGGCAGTGTGTTTGGGATCGCTGCCTTGCTGAAAAATGAAACTGTTACCAATTAAATGCTTTCCACGTGGTATTGTATGACTAATATTCATACTTCCATTAGTTTAGACAAGTTGCCAACACCACTGGCTGAAAGACAGTCCCAAACGGTAACACTCACTGTTGTACATCTGTTTTGAGCTCCTGCGTACATACCGACAACAACTTGAATCAAAAACGTAAAATTTTCATTCATCACTCTAATACCTCTGACAATTGATTTGAAGGTATGTGTAATTTGGCATACCTAAGCCTTTTGTGTTTCTTTTCCTTAAGAATGACATCTCGATCACCCTTCTACATTAGATGGCTTGGTGATGGGCCAGCTGCATTTCTCAGGTCCTGAATCAGGTCTTCCCTGGTTATTTTCCTATTTCTTAATATAGTAATGGTGAATGTACTAGTTCTTACAAAGAGCTTTTTTACTCTACTGGAGTGCTGAAAGCACTTTGTGCAACTTACCACATTCGCCCATTGATACAAGAATTTTTTTTCTATGGTTTCTCTATGTACAGTAAGTGCTTTTTATCTAACATTCACACACATTCATGCTGCGATGGATCTATCAGAGAACAACTTGGTAATCACTCTGTTTGCACATGCTATTTTATCTTTGCCATTTTTATAGCTAAAAATAGAAAAAAATATACGTTTTTGTGACAAGGTATTTGTAACAATATGCCTAAGGATACAATTTAAAATGAATTCTGTGGTAAGCCGTGTTGTTTTTAGCTACAAAACTGGTTTATTCCCTGAGTTGGGTGACTTTTTTATGTTTCAATGCCAGTTTGAAGTGGTTTAATAAACAAAAAACCAAACAAACAAAAAACCCCATTCCTCTGTACATTATCTGTGTTTTCATTCATTTTCAAAGAAAACTTTGAAAGAACTTTTTAAAGCTTTCAGAACTATTGTTCAAGACCACTTTAAGAAATTACATGAAAGTCTGGCTCCTGGGATGCAAAATATACAAAAAATGAAGGGTGGCCTGAGACTTTTGCATGGTAGCATAGGTAAGAGAAAGCCTCTCTTTTGAGCTCAGAGCAAAGTAAAAATCCATCCACATTTTACATATAATTAGACCACACCTCTACTTGATGAGGCTCTCAGATTTTTAACATGGCTTTATTATTATCTTTGTCCATGAGCAGACTGAGCTTTTAAAAAGTGATGGTATACAGTAGACTATGTACCACAGACCACAATGACACTTGTTTCTGCCAACCAGTGCCGTATATCACTGATTTAACACTAGCATATACAGTGGCTTGCAAAAGTATTCGGCCCCCTTGAACTTTTCTACATTTTTGTCATTACAGCCACAAACATGAATCAATGTTATTGGAATTCCACGTGAAAGACCAATACAAAGTGGTGTACACGTGAGAAGTGGAATGAAAATCATACATGATTCCAAACATTTTTTTACAAATAAATAACTGCAAAGTGGGGTGTGCGTAATTATTCAGCCCCCTGAGTCAATACTTTGTAGAACCACCTTTTGCTGCAATTCCAGCTGCCAGTCTTTTAGGGTATGTCTCTACCAGCTTTGCACATCTACAGACTGAAATCCTTGCCCATTCTTCTTTGCAAAACAGCTCCAGCTCAGTCAGATTAGATGGACAGCGTTTGTGAACAGCAGTTTTCAGATCTTGCCACAGATTCTGGATTGGATTTAGATCTGGACTTTGACTGGGCCATTCTAACACATGGATATGTTTTGTTTGAAACCATTCCATTGTTGCCCTGGCTTTATGTTTAGGGTCGTTGTCCTGCTGGAAGGTGAACCTCCGCCCCAGTCTCAAGTCTTTTGCAGCCTCCAAGAGGTTTTCTTCCAAGATTGCCCTG
The DNA here is from genome assembly GCF_036321145.2 of Pelmatolapia mariae. Taxonomy (NCBI): domain Eukaryota; kingdom Metazoa; phylum Chordata; class Actinopteri; order Cichliformes; family Cichlidae; genus Pelmatolapia; species Pelmatolapia mariae. The sequence continues at coordinate 3,047,821 of NC_086232.1, forward strand.
TATTTGGCTCCATCCATCTTCCCATCAACTCTGACCAGCTTCCCTGTCCCTGCTGAAGAGAAGCACCCCCAGAGCATGATGCTGCCACCACCATATTTGACAGTGGGGATGGTGTGTTCAGAGTGATGTGCAGTGTTAGTTTTCCGCCACACATAGCGTTTTGCATTTTGGTCTCATCTGACCAGAGCACCTTCTTCCACATGTTTGCTGTGTCCCCCACATGGCTTGTGGCAAACTGCAAACGGGACTTCTTATGGTTTTCTGTTAACAATGGCTTTCTTCTTGCCACTCTTCCATAAAGGCCAACTTTGTGCAGTGCACGACTAATAGTTGTCCTATGGACAGATTCCCCCACCTGAGCTGTAGATCTCTGCAGCTCGTCCAGAGTCACCATGGGCCTCTTGGCTGCATTTCTGATCAGCGCTCTCCTTGTTCGGCCTGTGAGTTTAGGTGGACGGCCTTGTCTTGGTAGGTTTACAGTTGTGCCATACTCCTTCCATTTCTGAATGATCGCTTGAACAGTGCTCCGTGGGATGTTCAAGGCTTGGGAAATCTTTTTGTAGCCTAAGCCTGCTTTAAATTTCTCAATAACTTTATCCCTGACCTGTCTGGTGTGTTCTTTGGACTTCATGGTGTTGTTGCTCCCAATATTCTCTTAGACAACCTCTGAGGCCATCACAGAGCAGCTGTATTTGTACTGACATTAGATTACACACAGGTGCACTCTATTTAGTCATTAGCACTCATCAGGCAATGTCTATGGGCAACTGACTGCACTCAGACCAAAGGGGGCTGAATAATTACGCACACCCCACTTTGCAGTTATTTATTTGTAAAAAATGTTTGGAATCATGTATGATTTTCGTTCCACTTCTCACGTGTACACCACTTTGTATTGGTCTTTCACGTGGAATTCCAATAAAACTGATTCATGTCTGTGGCTGTAATGTGACAAAATGTGGAAAAGTTCAAGGGGGCCGAATACTTTTGCAAGTCACTGTAATTGTACAAAGAATTACTTAACATTTAAGACCAGGTCTGAGCTGCTCCTGCGCTAGCTTATAGATACTTCTTTATCCAGTTACAGAGCAGCAGATTATGATATGCCAACTTTATATAGTCTTCTTTACAATATACAGTAAAGAACATTCAGGGAACCGTTTTGATTTGACGCTATATAAATAAATTGAATTGAATTAAATTGTCTTAATGTCATTATTTCTCCAAATGTTTACTGCGATTTCATTCTAATTCTTGCTTTTGAGCTTCTTGTTTTGTTATGAATCCTTCAGCCAGAACAAAGCATATCATCTCTCCCTGGCAGCTAGTTATCTGGCTTATGTACCACAGGGGAGGACAGCTACACTGATTACTTTATTATAACAACATTTCCATGTAGTCAAACCAGCTGACATCCACTCAACATCTGCATAAAGAGAGGTGACTGTGTGATGGCGTTAAACCAACAGCTACAGATGACCTCACATGACCTCATAATGTTGTTATGGTAACGTCAGCCTTAAGACAGCTCTCTATTTCATTATTTATAAGGTCTCATTCACTGACTCGCTGTGTGAAAGTGTGTCTGTAAGCTTTTGTTTCTCAAAATGATAACAAGTATGTGGATACACACAGCCATTTAAATAACTGAAGCCAGCCTTAGATTTTCCTCTTCTTCTCCTTTTGATCTCTTTCTATGTTTTCTTCCTATGTGTCCAATGATATGCAGGAGTTTTACCTCCACTAAGTTTGGACACTCAGGACTCTTTCCAGCTCTTCTTCCATTTTCATATTTTGGGGAGGGTAACACAGTGATACTCTGGTTAGCACTGTTGCTGATAACATTCCACTCATCCAGCTGCTGTCCTGGGTGTTCGGCTGCTAGTTTGTTCTTCACATCACTTCCACCTGCTTACACTGACATTGAGTTTGATTGCTCTAGTCCAATCCTCTTCATGCCCAATCACCCTTCGCTCTGCGTAGGTAAAAATCTCACTGCTATTCTGTCGTTCTGCCTTTCAGATTCTCATTCATTCAACCAACTTTTCCCAATATCCAACTCATCCTGGTCACTCAGAGATCCATCCAAGCCTCTCTCGTCATCTTCACCACCACCAACGCCAAACAGGTCATGTTGAGTTTTTCAAAAAATCTCCCCTTATTGAAATGACATCATGGTGACATTGGTCTGTCTAATTTCAAATTATTTTCCCTCAATCAGTGGGAAGTGTTTGCAACAAATAGCCACTTAAATCTTACTTTATCTCCTTAGCAGTTAGTAAGTAGTTAAATCACAGATGGTTATGGTCCCTCATGGAGTCTTAATATTTTTTTATGAAGTCGCCATCATTGTTTTTATCGTCTCCTAACAATGGAATGTGATAGTCTGGAGCCTCAACCATATTTGTCTTCAGTAAAAAAAAACCAAAATCAATATGAGACCAGTGTGTCATCATACTGCGAGTATTTACTGCTGTATCAACATAACTGAACATAATCCAGGCAAAAGCACCAATCCCCCAATGAACTATACACAGTGATTAAACTCATGCTGAAAAATTAAGCTCAGTTGCAAAATAGGAAAAAGAGCAAGAAATATTTTGCCTTCAAGGAACTCTGTGTGGTTATGTGTAACTGTTATGGCTAAAACAGCAGCCAGTGAAGGCAGCATCTCTCTAGATTATGAGAAAGTTGATGATTTGCTGATGCAACTAGATCTGCTCCTCTGGTGTGCATTCCATATTTGTAAGTGAAAATAAGAGAGAGGGGATAAAGTGGGATGTGTTTGTGTCCTCTGTGTGTTTGTGTGTGTGTTTGTGTGGGTCTGCAGGGTATGATCACAGATAATCTTTCTCAGTGTCCGCACACTGGCTCTATCAAACACACTCACAGTCTATGTGTATATGGCCAGATGCTGAAACCAGATGCTTTCCTTCAGACTGCAGGCGCCTAAGATAGTGACAGAGAGCGGACATAAGCAAGGTTATCGCACATAGTTTCACTAATACACAAACATGCACAGTATATAATATCACAGGTAGACACCCAGGTGATATTTGGTCCTCAGTGATATATCACTGCTTTAATAGAAAAAAAGCACTATTGACCTGATGTGCTTTTCAGGCATTTAAAGTTGAAGAGAAATTTGAGGTTCAAATGCAGATTGGTGAAAAAGCAAGTCATCAGTTACATATAAATAGTTAACAAGATAAATTGCATCAGATTAAAACATACCATTTGTGCGACCTGTCTGTACGCTGCATGCATGTCTACACCTTTCATTTCCTTTGTATTATTGTACAGTCTGTACCTTATAATTTAAAGCCACTTGAGGCAACTGCTGTTGTGATTTGGTGCTATATAAATAAAACTGACTTGAACTGAATTAAATTCTGTACTGTGAAGAATTGTAAAATATTATTACTTCTGTATTTAAATAAATATCTACTGTGTTATCAACAAATTATTTATTATTAGCTGACATTTACAAGTGAAATGAAACAACAAAACACCTGTGACAATACCTCAGTACACATAAAACTGTGAAAACTGCTCAGAAAATATTAAATGTAAAAATACTTTTTCTGCACCAAAATACCTCGTTAGTGTTAAATTGATTGATAGTTATTGCTTTGTATGTTTAAGGTTAAGGTCATTTTAAATACTTTTAACTTGAAAAATATTATGTTTATTGTCCAGTATTTAGCAATTCTGACTCCATTATCAATATCACTTATCGATTCTGACTGGATTCTCGTTGGCTCAGCTTTGAGTCAACACCATCACTAAGCAGGATATCATTATGTAGACTGCACCGCTACTCTCCTCTGGCACTTGCCCTACAATCAGCTGATTGTAGGGCAAGTGCAAGCAGAACCGATAAGCAGGACTGATAGACCAGCATACTAAAGAGTCGAAGGAACTGGAATACTGGGAACCAGTTACCGAATCCCATTCCTAATGTCCAGCATTATATTCTATATTTCATATGTTTGCATTAGCTGTCCTGTGTGGATCATGAAGTATATTAAAATATCGTAATAACAAAAAACCCAGCTGAATTCAAAGGCTTGAGCACTGTGTGACATGGTTAACTGTTGATGTCTACAGGGTGGACTGTTGGCAAAGAGATTGAATTCAGTGAAACATGTGACTTCTCAGACATGTTAATTTGAACATGCTGGCTGAGTCTGCACCTTGTCAACTTGCCTGTTTTATTCGACGGGACATTAGATGGGAGCTGCTGTCTCTTCGCCATCATCATTGCCATCATCAGAGCTTTTCCACACATGTTGGCCAAACTAGCTAGCAAGAGGAAAGTCGTCCTTTATGATGGGAAATCACTGAAGCTCGTTTAGTTGCTAAAGCTGGCTGTGTCTTTACACAGTGCCCAAGTTGTAACAGATCTCAGACCAGTGAAAGCAGAACCAACTGCAGCCTGCCTTGTTTGTTAGTCTCCCATTAGCTACAGTTTCCTATGTGTATGAAATAAGTGGAGCTGTCAGTGACAATAGCTGACTCAGCCACAGGATGAATGTAAACAGGTGAGGAGCTTTATGAAAGTGCTGTCTGATATGAAAGGAGGGAGTTTGCTTTACTATGGTGCGTTTTAATTTATGCCTGTTTTTAGATTTGCTTGATCTGACAGAATGCCACTGTTATATAGTAACTGCTGTAAGCCACTAAAAGAAACTGAGAATAAAACTAATGAAATCAAGTTAACCAAAACAACCACAGCCAAAGATACATTATTAAGTAAAATCAAATGAATAAATCACAGTAGTTAATGCCTTAGGACTGTGGTCACATGGTCGGCTCAAGAAAGCTAACAGAATCATATCTTCTGGGAAAAACGTGGGTCCAGTAATAATAATTTTGATGTAACTGTTGCATAGGACTTGTAACAACAGCTCAATAGTAATCACAATACAACTTAGTGACTTTAGCCTGCACAAAGATAAACATAGCAGACTGAATAATTTTGCTTTAAACAAACTCTGTGATAAAACTGGACTAAATTAACTTGTATCATTAATACTAACATGAAATAGCTCTTCAAGGCAGAAATCATTTAGAAAGTATTCTAGGAGATGAACAGTATTTCCTGCAGGCTAGCGCACAGCTAGTTTCCTATTTTCATCAACAACAGGAACACTGGCCATTCCTAAAATGTTTTCTGTCTCTCTGATAGGTTTAGATTGGCTTTTCGGGATCTTCAACATCTCTCTGGAGCTACCAAAAGCAAGTTCAGCACTTGGAATCAATTCCAGACATTTTATCTGCTTAACTTATTATGAAATAATGGAGCCATGAAACTGAAACTGCTTGTAAGTCATTTGTCCAGTTAGTTTGAGGCTCTAAAGATGAGGTTCAAACACTTGTTACTATACAACCACCATGCTTCCCACTGGTGACGTCGGTACAAATATTTGTACTTTGTGCTCTTTACATTTTCAAAATGGGTTTGTTACGTTTGGTTTAAGGCATTTGAGGGGAGTTATTTTTTCACATCCCTGCGGGCCATTGAACTGATTTGAGCCTAAACAGTCATGCATAACAGGCAATCCTATTTGTGTATTAATCACAGGGGGATGTTGCATAAAACCTGTGTGCCATAGTCAGGGGTTACATTGTGCCATTGTTTTGTTTTTCCTTTTTTGTGGCACAACACCTGAATGAATGCAGGTCTCCATAAGTTGTGGTCGCAGTATTTCAGCATCTAGCTAGCCATACAGAAGACGAGCGAGCATAAAGGGAGTGATATTTTTTAAGTTAAAGCTAATTTCAAACAACATTTCTACCAGTTACACACCAGCAAACACAAACTGTTTGTGTGCGGTTTGTCTCACAGTGTGCTGCAGCTAAAGGTCCGGCTGCTGTATTTCACAGGGAGAGAAAAGAAAGAGAGCTAACTTCACTCAGAGATGGAGAAAGATAAGAAGACAGGACAGGAGAGTAAGAAGGGACGTTAGATTTAAAGGTAAGGACTGCTCAGTGGTGTTTGATAAACTGAAAATTTTAAGCTTACATGCAAGTCCTATCATTAATTAATACTTCTATCTTAAATATGATCAACCTATCTCTTTTAATCGACTATGTACCACAGGCCTTCAAGCTGGTAGTAGTTAAACCGTTCATTAAAAAGCCATCACTTGAGCCAGCTGTCTTAGCTAATTATAGGCCAATCTCCAACCTTCCTTTCATATCAAACATCCTTGAAAGAGTAGTTGTCAAACAGCTAACAGATCATCTGCAGAGGAATGGCTTATTTGAAGAGTTTCAGTCAGGTTTCAGAGCTCATCACAGCACAGAAACAGCTTTAGTGAAGGTTACAAATGATCTTCTTATGGCCTCCGATGGTGTCAGTGCAGCTATTGCAGATACAGTTGACCATAACATTTTTTTTTTACAGAGTTTAAAGCTTGCTTTAGGAATTAAAGTTAATGTGCTGCAGTGGTTTAATCTAATCAATTTGTTAATCTAAATGGAGAGTCCTCTTCACACACTTCACACACCAATTAGTTAAACTGCAGGAAGACATAAAGACCTTGATGGCCTCTTATTCTTTTGTGGCGACAAGCTTCCTTTTGATATCAGCAAGTAGTGCTTGCTTCTAAGAAACCTCAGGTATTGTCAGAAGAATATTTTGTTAGCTAATTCTTTTACTTTTCTACTAAAGAGGCAACTATCCAATACCAGCTGCTTCACCTTATTTAGTAGAGATGAAAAGGCAGACCACTACCTCTAGAATAGAGAATACAGTGACCAATCCTTAGTCCTGAGCTGTACCACATCACACCAGTAATACTCTAATTTGGGGGCATTTATCAGTCTTGCTTAGGCTTCTCTTGTGCTAGGGTCAGGGCATCATTCATACAATAAAATAATGCTTGAAAGTGTCATTCAAACACTATTTTATCATTCCACTCTGAGCTGTACAATTTAGGGAAATTTAAACAACAAAATGTCCCAGATAACTGCAGGAATGTCTTAAAGAAATAAAGACCTCTAATTTCCTGCTTCTAAATTCAGATAAAACCAAGGTTATTGTACTCAGTCCTATTAAATATAAAAATACGATATCTGAGCGCATGGTTACTCTGGTTGGGATTACCTTGACGTCCAATAACACTGTGAGGAATCCTGGAGTCATCTTTAACCAGGATATGTCCTTCAATGTGTATACGCCAGCGAGAGAAAGAGAGAGATAGTGAGATTTGAGATGTGAGAGATGTGTGACCTTTAGCGTGTTTGGAGTGTGTCGTTAGTGTGTAGTTAGTGTAGCCGGTTGTTTTGTTTTGTGTGTCAAAACAATGAGGAGACTGCTGAATGTCACAGTTTTGCCAAAAAGCCACCAAAGGCAGATTACAGTGTAAACATTGTTTCCAGGTGGAAAACAGGAGGAGTGATACAACTCCTGCTGTCAGACCTGCAGGTGTCAGGATTGTGATATGCTCCTCCGTCTTATAGTTAGGGATGGGTACCGGTTCTGACATAAACGGTAGTAACCAGACCGAAAAGCAGCGCACATTTCGGTGCTTTATTTCGGTGCTTTTTTTTCCTGAGATGTGATACACTTTGGATTCTAGCCAATCATTTTACCTTTCCAAGGATAGTAGGCGGGCCCAGGTACGTACGTTCTTTTAGAGCAGAGCCCACCTCTCAATTTTAAATCCATGTAGACATTGAGGGTTCTCGGGAGGGGCCGTGCTAACACCTGCTGCTCTCTGGCAGCAGCACCATGCCCTCCCTTGTTTTAAATGCACTTTAGAACAACACGCAGCAACACTACACATGAGCGGGAGGAGGGAGGTAAGGGGTCTTCACACACCCCCGTTCTCTACTAGCCATCGGGGCAGGGGGCTGGGAGGAGGTGTTGGCTGTCCGATGGGCCTCCCTGCTGCCGCGGAGCCTGGGGCGGTCTGCTTGCCTCCACCCCGGGGGAAAGGGTCACATCTCTTGGGTCTGGGTGCCGTTTCCCCCTCTGGGGGTGAGGGTACCTGGACCCGGGGTATAGAGTATGTTTGGGGAGTGTGATTGTGTGTACATGTCCATGTATGTCTATTACTACGTTGGGTGAGTGCTGACTGTTTGTATATGTGTGCATGAGGGTGGGAATGCATGTTTGTGTCTGTGTGTGCCTGTTTGTCTGTGTCTATATGTCAGGTCGGGTCTTAGACTCCACCTCTCTGGGAACACCCAGGCCCTCCAAAGTGTGGAGGCCTATCTCCCCTCACCACACTCCCTGCCGGTAACTGATGCCCTCAGGGGTCGGTGCATTGGTGGTTCTTGGTGTCCGGGGCTGGGCGCTCAGGTATACACCAGCTCACTCCCGGTGGCTACTTGGCGGGGCCTGGTGCCTGTCGCTCGGTCAGGCCTCTTCCGGGGCAAAGGGGACCCCCCGGGCCTCCGGCCTCGGGGTCTGCGGCTCGGTTCACTCTGGCACAGCTGGCTGCCGGCAGAGCCGGCGGGCACGCCGGTGCAGCCCCCTCTGGCTTCTGCTCCGTGGCTACTGGGTGACCCCTCGTCTGGGGATCTCCTCAGCCCTTCCCAGGAGGGTGGCACGGATGCCCCTCCGGTGGTCCACCTTGGGCTCTCGCACTCTGGGGCCTCTGGATGTCTGAAGCCTGGATCTTCTCCATGCCTGCTTCATGCCCTGGGGGACGGGGCTATGGCCCCCCACACCCTCTAGCAGACCGTTACATGGAGAAACCTTTTGTATACAAGCGCGCTGATCCACACAGGTGTGCACACGGGTGTTCACTGTTCGTAGACATAAACTACACCTTTCTTAGCTGCTTCAAAGCACATTGTGCGCTGTCTGTCCTGCGTGCTGCACAACAACATTCAATATTTAGTATTTACTGCTGTTCACACTTAGCTAGATTAACGGGATGGTGTTGTGTTTAGTGTGTTGCTTTGTTTTTTTTTTGCTTGTTTTCTCTTCTTTTTCTCTCAACAGGTGATCCAGGAGATTTTTTTTCTTCTTTTTCTCTTTGTCTTTGTAAGTGCCCTTTCTCACTGTCCCTCTTCCCTTCTGTTTTTCTTTTCCTTCCTCTCTTTCCTATCCCCCAGTCATGTCTGTCCCATCTGTAGCAACTGAAAATAAAATAAATAATAACAACAAAGGTTGATCAAATGGACCAATACGGCAATGCCATGATGATCCATTTGGCAAAATAAATCCATTTGGTATCCTTGTTGGTCTTCAGATAACAATTCTGACGGCTAAAGAACCAAATGGGACAGACAAAAAAAAAGAAAAAAAAAAAAAAAAAAAAAGAGCAGAGCTACAGATTAAAAATGCCCAAGGTGAAGCGGTCAAAGTCTGGCTGTACTTCACAGCAAAAGATGCAAACTCAGCAGCCTGCAACAAGTGCTTTAAGATGATACTGTGCAAAGGAGGTAACACCTCAAATCTGATGAAACACCTGGCGACGCATAGCGTTTTTTTAAAAGCCGAGAAATGCGCCGTATTTGATAGCTTGCTGCGAGACCTCACACCGAGCACATCTACTGCGGGTGTGGTGCCTGTTATCGGACCCAGAGTTAGCAACATCCCCCAAGAACCCGAAGAGTAGAGTCCTGGCCCCTAGCCCTGCCAGTGTAGCAGAAATGATGACGGATGATGATGGCAGCAGCAGCCGTTCTTCTCTGGGTGAGTAGCTTAATGTTGTTCGTATGTAATTTACGTTGAGTAGGCTAACCACATTATTAAATTAATGCACGTAAGGTGAACTAGCAAACACCGTCGTAGTTACATGCGGCTGTCTTCTTATTTGATCGAGTGATACCATATATGCCCTATAGCTGCAGAAAAGGCTAACATTGTTATCTTTTTACAAAAAAAACAGCTGAACATGAGAGGTTTTAGGACAAAGTTTGTGTTTTCCATTGTTTAAGCACCGGTTCCAACCAAAGGAGGTATGTTGTATCAACAGAAAAGGCTAACTTGGTTATCATTTTGCAGAAAAAAAGAGACTGCTAAAAATAAAAACATAAGAGGTTTGTGTTCTCCATTCTTTAAGCACCGGTTTGAGCACCGTTTAAGCACCGGCACCGTTTCAAAAGTACCGGTTTGGCACCGGTATCGGATAAAACCTAAACGATACCCATCCCTACTTATAGTGGACAGAAATAATTTTTTGGAGTGGTACAAATAATTTGTGTGGCATCTTATTTGATACAGAACATCTGATTGTTCTGCAATTGGTTTTAAATTTTTAGTTTTAAATTAGCATTTAAAAAAACCCCGCCGGAGGCATTGGCTGCATTTTTAGGTAAACTGTTGCATATAACTTTGTTGTTTGCAAAACTTATTAAAAGGTTTTAAAAATTTACAATTTGCATTTCATGTTTGTAGTTTTTATGGTGAAAAATAATTTTTTTTCTACTTGGATTTTATATTTTGATCTGATTTTAGATCAGTTGTGTTAACACAGTATGTAAAAATTAAAAACTGTAAATTCAGACATGCGAGGTTGTGCTGAAAAGAATGATGCCAAACAAGCAGTGATGGGAATAACGGCGTTACAAGTAACGGCGTTACTAACGGCGTTACTTTTTTCAGTAACGAGTACTCTAACTAATTACTATTTCTATCGTTACAACGCCGTTACAGTTACTAACAAGGAAACGCGGTCCGTTACTATTTTTCAACAAACAGACGGTTGAAGCTGTGTTCAGCTTACAGCATCTTATATCAGCTGCAGGAAGTAGCTGTAAGTAATCTGGACGCTACAGCTTTAAGCAGCTGCGCGCTCCCGCGGACGGTAATCACGATCACTGTCTAGCACAACACCTGGAGCTAAGGGGGCAAAACAATGGCATGAGTGCTGCTGTTTGACTGAGGAAGAATAAAGTAGTCGTGGTAAGCCAATCACATGACCACTTAAAGACAAAGCAACAAGGTGACAGTTTTTAAATTGTGCTGATAGGCCACGTAAAACCAGAGTCATGATAAACAATATATACACGTGTTTTTTCCTCAATAGTTTCATGTTTACTGTCTAAGGACAGCACAGCAAGCACTCTCTGCTTATGACCCAAACAAAACAAAAAAAAAAAAACAGCGGAAGTTTTAGGAGTGACGGCGAGAGAGAGAGAGAGAGAGAGAGAGAGAGAGAGAGAGAGAGAGAGAGAGACAGCAGAAAAAGAGAGAGAGAGTTTTGAGATGTGAGAGATTTGTGACGTTTAGCGTGTTTGGAGTGTGTAGTTAATGTGTTGTCTTGTGTAGTTAGTGTGTAGTGTTGTGGATAGTTTTGTGTTGAGTGTCAGAACAATGAGGCAACTGCTGTCTCCAGGTAGAAACAGCAGTGATACACCTGCTGCTGTCAGACCTGCAGGTATCAGGCTGTGATGTTCTCCTTTATACTGGACAGAAATATTTGGAGTGGCACAAATAATTTGTGTGGCATCTTATTGAAGAACAGCTGATTGTTCTGTAAATAGTTTAAAATGGTTATTTAAAAAAAGGGTAAAAGTAAACTTGTGCATAGGATTTTAAAATTGACAATTTATATTTGCATTTAAAGTTATGAAATATGATTCATTAAACATGTTTGTGGTTGTTACAGTAAAGAATATAACTTTTTCTACTCTGATTTTATGGTTTTTGTCTGATTTTAGATCAATTGTGTTAATACAGTCAAAATGAAAACATAACTGTAAATTCAGACACGTGAGGTTGTGCTGAAAAGAATGATACCAAACAAGGCAAAGTAAATAGTTTTTAAAGGTAAAATGTGGAGGGAAAATCAAAAGTAGTAAAAAATGGCCAATTATACCCTGGACCCCAGAGGGTTAAACTTTTTTTTAAAGTAACGCAATAGTTACTTTTCAAGTAATTAATTACTTTTAGAATATTGTAACTCAGTTACTAACTCAGTTACTTTTTTGAAGAAGTAACTAGCAACTATAATTGAATTACTTTTTCAAAGTAACTTGCCCAACACTGCAAACAAGGCACGGTAAACAGTTTTTAAAGTTGAAATATAGTGGTAAAATTTAACCCTGGACCCCACAGGGTTAAACAAATATGTAGGACTGCTTTTTCTGATTTGTGCAATATCTCTAAAATAAAAAACATCCCGTCTTAGAGTAGTGCTGAAAAACTTGTTCAAGCATTTATAACTTATAATTTATAAACAAATAATATAGAAATATAATTTATAAATAAATCAAAAATGAAAATTGCAAAAGTTATTCCAATCCATAAAACCAGAGAGAGATGTCAATTTACCAATCACAGATCAATATCACTACTCGCACAGTTCTCAAAAATCTTAGAAAAATTATTTTTTAATAGACTTGATAAATATATTGAGAAGCATAATCTCCTAAGTGATAACCAATCAATTAGAGTGAAAAGGTCCACTTCCATGGTGGTGATGGAACTTGTAGAAGGGATATCTACTGCAATAGATAATAAGGAATATACTGTTGGTGTTTTTATAGACTTAAAAAAGGCATTTGATACAATTGATCATTCTATATTAATGAATAAACTAGAGAGATATGGTATAAGAGGGATATCATACAAGTGGATGAAAAGTTACCTGGATGACAGATATCAATATGTCAAAATCAATAATGTAAAATCTAATCAGTTGAAGGTAGCTTGTGGCATTCCTCAGGGCTCTGTGCTGGGCCCTAAATCATTCATATTACAGTGAGGAACATAAGTATTTGAACACTCTGCGATTTTGCAAGTTCTCCCACTTAGAAATCATGCACATTGTAGGTGCATTCCCACTGTGAGAGACAGCATTTAAAAAAACAATTCAGGAAATCTCATTGTATGATTTTTAACAAATGTATTTGTATGCTGTGTGCTTTGGGCCATTGTCTTGTTGAAAGACCCAGCCACGACCCATCTTCAATGCTCTGACGGAGGGAAGGAGGTTGTTGCTCAAAATCTCACAATACATGGCCCCATTCATCTTCTCCTTAATACAGTGCAGTGTCCTGTCCCCTTCACAGAAAAGCACCCCCAAAGCATGATGTTTCCACCCCCATGCTTCACAGTAGGAATGGTGTCCTTAGTGTTCATCCTTCTTTTTCCTCCAAACACAGCGAGTGAAGTTGAGACCAAAAAGTTATTTTTTTGGTCATCTGACCACATGACTTTCTCCCATGCCTCCTCTGGAACATCCAGATGGTCTTTGGCAAGCTTCCGGCGGGCCTGGACATGTGATGACTTGAGCAGGGGAACCTTCCGTGCAATGTGTGATTTGAGACCATGACGGTGTAGTGTTCTCTCAACAGTGACCTTTGAAATTGTGGTCCCAGATCTCTACATGTAGTTCTGGGCTGATTCCTCGCCTTTCTTATTATCAGTGATACCCCACTAGGTGAGATCTTGCACGGAGCCCCAGGGAGACTGGCAGTTGTCTTTAAACTCTTCCATTTTCTAATAATTGCTCCAACAGTTGATCTATTTTCACCAAGCTGCTTGGCATTTGCCCCGTAGCCCTTTCCAGCCTTGTGGAGGTCCACAATTTTGTCCCTGGTGTCTTTGGCAGCTCTTTGGTCTTGCCCATGGTAGTAGTTGGAGTCTGACTGACTGTGGGGTGGACAGGTGTCTTTAAAGAGCTCAGACAGGTGCTACTAATTTAGATTAATAAGTGGAGTAGAGGTGGACTTTTTAAAGGCATAGCAACAGGTCTTTGAGAGCCAGAATTCTTGCTGATTGCCAGGTGTTCAAATACTTATGTGCAGCAGTGCAATACAAATAAATTCTTTAAAAATCATACAATGTGATTTCCTGAATTGTTTTTTAAATGCTGTCTGCCACAGTGGGAATGCACCTACAATGTGAATTTCAAACCCCTCCATGATTTCTAAGAGGGAGAACTTGCAAAATTGCAGGGTGTTCAAATACTTATGTTCCTCACTGTGTATATAAATGATATATGTAATGTTTCCAAACTGTTAAAATGTGTATTGTTTGCTGATGATACCGCTCTGTATTGCTCAGGTAAAAACCTAGCACTGCTTCTGACTACAGTGGAAAAGGAGTTAAATATAAACAAAACAAAATGTATTTTTAGCACTAGACAAATGAAAGATGTATCTAAAATCAGGGTTAATGGCATTGAAATTGAAAGAGTGTATGAAAATAATTTTTTTGGAGTGATAATTGATGATAAGCTGAGCTGGAAGTCTCATATAAACCATGTAAAAACAAAAATGTCAAAAACCATTGATATTCTCTACAAAACAAAGGATGTCATGAACAAGAAATCATTATACACACTTTATTGTTCTCTGTTGCTTCCGTATATGACTTATTGTCTAGAGATATGGGGTAATGCATATAAAACAAATACTCTTCCTATTTTCAAGTTACAAAAAAGAGCTATAAGAATTATAAATCAATCAAACTATATAGAACCAACTAACATTTTGTTTATTAATCTGAATACCCTGAAATTTTATGATTTAGCTGAATATAAAATGGCACAGATGATGTATAAAGCACAAAACAACTTGCTTTGCCGCAGTACTCAGAAGCTGTTTGAAGTCAGAGAGAGTCAATATGATTTTAGGGGAACAGATTTCTTTGTAAAAAAACAAGATAAGGACAAACATAAAGCAGAGATGTGTTTCTGTTAGAGGAGTTAACTTATGGAATAGTTATGACAGTGATTTAAAAAGGTGTAGTTCATTTTCCTTGTTTAAAAACATGTTTAAAATTAGAGTATTAGAAAAATATATAAATCAAGAATGAAAAGAGCAAAAATAATAATACTGAAACTCTTGGTTGTTTTGCCTTGATTATTGTTATGAAATTTAATTTAATGTAGTTACTTATCTAAGGTGGGAGGTTTTTCATCTTGTTTTGTTTGTTTGTTTGTTTTGTTTTCCTCTTTTGCTTCGACCCCTATGTACACGAGCTGCATGCTAAATGATCTTGTGTTAAAAGGGTTGGCATAATAAGCATGTGCTTCAGCCAATACCTTTTGATTAGCCTTGTCTCGTGCTTTCTTGCTGTGTTGTAGATCTTTATTCTGTATTCATTGAGATATTTGAATGCTAATCAAATAAATTAAAAAAAGATTTGTAGGCTGAAGTACTGTAAGTTGTTATTATGAGGATAGTACTGTATCACCCTGTAGAGCACTGAGCACTCTCAGACTATAGGATATTTAAAAGCAGTATGGGAGGCAGAGCTCCCAGCTTGGATTTGGGAGAAAGACACCCTTTCTCTTTTGAAGATTATTCTTAAGACTTTCCATTTTGACAAAGCTTATAGTTAGGGCTGATCAGGTGACCCTGATTCCACTGCCTGTCTTTTGTCTTATCTCCCTCCCCTCACTCCTAACTGGCCGAGGAAATTGGCTGGCCCTTGGTTCTGCCGGAGGTTTCTTCCTGATAAAAGGAAGTTTTTCCTTCTCACTGTCAACAAAGTGCTCATAGGGGCTTGTCTTGTTGTTGGGGTTTCCCTGTGTGATTGGAAGATTACACCTTACAATACCAAGCAACTTGAGGCAAGTGTTGTTGTGATTTGCTGCTAAATAAATAAAAATAAGTTAAATTGACTTGAGTTTTTAAGTGAATTCAGTATTTAGCTAATCCAACAGTAATTGTACCTGGGCATGGTTACTGAAATTGAACACAGTTATCCCCAAATGGTGGTTAATCACAGTTCATTCACAATTAAACAGGGGGGCAATTAATTTTTCACATAGGGCCAGGTGCGTTTGGATAGCTTTCTTCTATTATTAAATTAAATCATCATTTAAAAACTGCACTATGTATTTGCTGGAGTTCTCTTTGTTTAAAATTAAAATTAATTTGAGGGTCTGAAACATGTAAGTATGAGAAAAATGCAAAATACTAAGAAATCAGGAAGGGGCAAATATTTTCACACAGATATATATTTCAGCTTGTTTTTCACGCCCTTCAAAACAAGCTGAAATATAATAATTTTATGTTCTTTAATGATGCCAAGAAAGTTTAGTGCAGGCCCAACTGGTTAGTTAGTAGAAAATTGAAAAAGCTAAGTAAAGCACTGATCACAGTCTTTCCTGGAAGAATGATCAATGGAAGCTAATTTAATTATCTTGTCACTCAGAAACTTCTACGTAGCTTCTTTCTTTTTATAACCTTTACAAATATAAATGTATGTTACCTCTGTTACACACACTGCACTGCACAGGAAGTGATTCACTTGTTGAACATCGAACTACACTGACCCGGAGAAATGCTCTGCCTTAGTCATGTAGATAAACATTTCACAACTGTCAACAATATCAATAAACCCCTACAGAAAAGAACCAGGTCTGCACTGTGAAACTGTGTCTATTGAACTCACCACAGTATATATTACACATCCAATTATGAGCATTTATGGCATGAATACGCTTGAACGTTGCTAATAACTGTGTGGATTGAATAAGGCCTTTAACGGCTTGAAGGAGCCATTGTAGGATTTTTATTCTCTGTAATAAGTGAACATGTAAAATTTGTTGAATGCCATATGCAACTTTAATTTCTGTAATAAAAGTAATTATGTAAATTATCTGTGTTCCGTTTAATGTGCTAAAGAGGACAAAGCACATGAAATGCTGACAAACCATAAAATATATTTCTCACTCATCCAACCACTATCAGATATAGATTACAATTGATCAGAGGTATAAAATAAGCAGCTCATTAAATTCAACTCAGCCCAAATAAACTGCAGAAATATTTGCTGTCCAACATAAGTGATACTCAATAACTGAACTGTCTGGAGAGCAGCTGTATACTGTTTACTCCTGTGAATAATGCCTTGTGGACTGACTGACCCACTGCATTCAGCTGCATAAGACAGAAATAATTCTATAAATGTACTCAGAATAAGATGAGATGTACTGTCAATGGCTAACTTTCACTTAAAAACCTTTACACTTTGTATCATCACATAACAATGTAACATTGTTACAACAATAATAAAACAAATCAGTGGAATTAAAAGACTTGAGCAGTGTGTGACCCTTTCAATTATTCAATATTGATGAAAAACAAAGGTGGGGGTGTTGGCAAAGCAGCTGGTTAAATCTGTTATGTTCAGGCATTCTCATAGTTTCAAAGAAGTGCAGCTTTCAGCAACAACAGCCGACTGTGGCCAAAAGATGACAGTAATGTAAACGAGTTGTATATTGACAGGCAAGGAGCTCCATGACAGCGCTGTCTGAGATGAAAGGTTAGACATCGATTCACTTTGGTATGTTTTAATTTATGTCTATTTTTAGATTTATTAGAGGCAAGCACTGGTTGCCTTGTTTGTCCTAACAGAGCTCCACTGAAGTTCATGATGGTTAGAAAAAGAAGGAAGAAGCAAAGCTTATTTGAAAGGGTGGGACGAAAAGGTAAGGTTGTAAGTAAGCAAGGCTTAGGTTTGAAAAGTTGCATCTGAAGAAACCAAAAGAACAAAGTTCTTTAGACAAAAGAGACCAAAGTAGAGATAGGAAAGCAAACAGAACATGAGCACAAACACCACGTAACATGTGTCAAGCATGGTGGTGGAGGGTGATCTATGCTTATTTTGCAGTCACAGGACATGAGCACCATGTAGGCACTGAGCTCACCATGAACTCATCTGTATGCCACAGTATTATAGATTCATTCTATCTATTCGATATGTAAGCTAAAGAAGGACAGTCCTACAAAAACCTTTTCATATGACTTTTTAAATTCATTTCATGACATTATATGTTTTAATATTGATGCTAATACTAATATTGTTACTATTGTAACATCAGTAGTTTGTCAGTGTTTAACTAGAATTAACAGAAAACTCAGAGGTTAACTGTTGTTGATGTTTTTGACTCTTTGAAGTCCCGATGCAATGACGCATTCTAACCTCTATTCTTCTAACAGCTACATGGGTCTCATATTTTTCTGTAACAGTTTGACAGATGAAGAACTGAAGAGTGTATCACTCAGTTTTTGTCTTTCTGTCACACACACAAGATCACTGGTTCTTTCCAACCCCCTGACCAGCTGGTACAATTTTAGCAGGTATGCCAGAGGAAAGTGGATTTCTGTTCTCATACAACTGTCAGCAGAACAAGAACAGATAAGACCAAGATTGTATTGAGATGATTCTCATCACTCTTAGTGTGTACTGGATAAAGACAAAGGGCAGCCAGAGAGAAGCCCGTGTGTGTTTATTTTAAAAAATTGCATGTGAAAAATTAATGCGACAAAAAGATAATTAACAATGATTAACACCTAACAAGAGGATTCTTGGCCATTTTTATGGGTCTTTATGGTCGTACAGGAACCAACTCCTCACAGCTAAAGCCACCTGATTGGCTTTTATGTTCCCATGGGGTCAACCGCAGGGTCCCAAGACAGGAAGTGAGGAGAGAGAAAAGTGGATTAGTGGGCAACATTGAAGCTTTAGAAATTCAATCAAAATCTGAAAAGTGCTCTAAGGAAGAACTTAAAGGAAATAGTTTTATGATTCATGCTGTTGTGTCATAAAGAATGAAGAAAAGGGCCCATTCTACCTCAAAACTCCTATTAAGTTTTTATTGATCTCATCTTTCTTGCAGTTCATTCATGCTGACAAGTGACCTACAGTAAACATTAGCAGGGAGAGGACGCTATGCTGTACTAACATGAGAAAAAAATGACAATATGGGCAGTATTGAACATGTCGGTGCGCCACTGAATGAAAACATTTTTGTCATTAATTTTCTCAGCCAGACAGCTTTAAAGGTAATCAAACATAAGAATTCTTAATCAATTTCAGGACTCTGGAGCACTGCAAAGAAGATCTGGACAGTTTACAGCATTGTACTGATGACTGTGTTGTTATAGGGAAACCGAACAAAGTGCCATCTCCCTCCAGCAGCCATGAAGAGTAGCAGTATCTTAAAGCAACATGGTGAATATAGTCTATAAATAAAAAACTGCCGAGCTTTGACACACCCTTGTCCCTGCTAGAAATTCTTCACAAAGAGTCCATGGAGTACAGCTAGCAGCAAAGACAGCTTATCTAGACTCCCCTGAAACTGTCTGAGGACATGGTCTTCAGAAAAGAGTCCATTTTTATAGAAAAACAAACCATCAAGAATCCTTTTATAAACTTCTTATTAGACAAAACACAACTGTCACCCAAAATTCACCCTCACCCGGCAGCCCCTCCTAACTGTAGGACAGGAGCATGAGGCATGTTTTAAAAAGAGACTTTCCATTGGATTCAATTTTATATGATGGATTATGCAGAAAAAATAGAATTGGGCTGAAATATCTATTGCTTTATTATGTACTCAGGTTGTGTATCATGTTTTTAAAAGTAACTAAGTAACTAATTACTTTTGGAAATAAGTAATCAGCAAAGTAATGGGATTACTCTTTTGGAAAGTAATCAGTAATTAGTTACTAATTACTTTTTTCAAGTAACCCCCCCCCCCCGTCGGTCAGCTCCACATCGCCACAGGGCTGCATTCTCAGCCCCCTACTGTATGCCATGTACACCTATGAGTATACTTCAACCCACCCAACGTCATCATCAAGTATTGGTTGGGTTGCATCTTCTTTCTCTGCTGTACTTCTCCCTTAATACTTATGACCACACCTCAGGAGAACCATCTGCGAAACTCCTGAAGGTCGCGGATGACACCACCATCATTGGTCTGATCCAGAATGATAATGAGTCGGCATAGGTCCACAGACAGGAGGTGGACCAGTTGGTCCACTGGTGTAGTCTGAGCCACCTGGAGCTGAACCTGCTCAAGACTGTGGAGATGATGGTGGACTCCCACCATCATCCTCAACAATACTGTACCTACTGTGGACAGTGTTGGGGAGTGTTGGGAATTGCCCTTTGGGACCCCTCCTCAGTAGTCTTCCACTACTCTCTCTACTGTTCACCCAGGGGTTGCCCTCCCCCAGGCTTGTACCTGTGGTTTCCTGTCCTGGGGTGGGGGTTGGCTGTTCTCCTGCCCTGCACCCCATCCCTTTGTTCATATTCCAAGACTATTTTTCTACATGCATTCTTACCCCCTAGCAACTGCCATTAGAATAGAATAGAATAGAATAGAATAATCCTTCAATTGTCCCACAAGGGGAAATTTGGTTGTATCAGCAGCAGATAATGCTTACAACATTATCATGTTGTAAGCAATCACAAACTCTATAGTCTCCCCAACTCCAATGTATATTAATTCATCTATTACTCTCAAAAAACCCCAAACAAAACACGCAATAAGAGGCTCTAATGTAGGGCTGGGCAATATGGCCTAAAATCCATATTGTGATATATATCGTTACCACACGTGCTTCAAATTATATCGCGATATATTCTTTTCTTCTGTATAACATATTTTCCACACTATAAGGCACACTTAAAATCCTCTAATTTTCTCAAAAATCGAGAGTGTGCCTTATGTATGAATTCTGGTTGTGCTTACTGACCTCGAACCAATTTTGGCGTGCAGAAATCTGTTAAAAATGTTTTAGTACAACTTTGACAATCCATCAAGCAGTGCGGCTTACCAGAGCATTACGGCTGCCGTAGTGAGGAGCTTTGCGGAGTAATCTGGGTCCAAAACTCCGTCCGCTTCAGGTCCCAAAGTCAAATGAATACTGAGAGTTAAAAACGGTCTAAATTCTTTCATCTTTAATAAAATCATCAGCGTTGCTGCTTTACCAGGTGTAACAATTAAGTTTAACATCCAGGCATCCATGAAAACAGAATTTATTAAATTTAACGGAGTTACAAGTTAACAGGAAGTTAGCTCGCTAGTTTCCATCTAAACATGACATACCATGTTCTGACGAAGAGATTTTTGAAACCAATTAAAACGTACAGCTCTGCTACCACTTCCAACATAAATGAAGACAGAAAACTAAACAGCAGTGGCGTTTGCAGGGTTACTGAAGTTGGACTACCTGGTATATAATGCTGTGCTACGTGATTGCTAGCGACACAGCTATGTTAGCATAACATTAGCACAGTGAGGCTGGAGGATGAACGCCAACTTTTTTTCCACTCGATAAAATTTAACGTGAGGGATTCTGGTGGTTAGGGACAAATGCAATCGCATAGCAGGATGCTATACACGGGGCAAACTTCAGTCAGGAGAACAACTGAGATTATTCATCCACAATACGAGGTTAGTTATTAATATACTGCAACAATGTGGGAATAGAACAGCTGCGAGAGAATTCAACATTAATGAATCAATGTTACGGAACCGCAGTTTTTGGCTTTTCCCATATTTCAAAAGTGCTTCATCTCTTTGCCATTACTGTCGCCTGGCATAATTTGCAGATGATAATGGTTGTAGCCGCTGCAATGCTTTCGACCAAAACAGGCGCAGCTTGATGACATCATCAACATGCGCTATCGCAATAGAGCGGTATAGTCAAAATCTCTATTGTTGGCCAAATTTATATCGTTTCTATCGTATATCGTTTATATCGCCCACCCCTACTCTAATGCCTGTGTCTCAATCTCACGGCCCATGTCACCTCTACTTGCGGCCCGCATTATGTTAAAAAAATTAGTTAACATGAAGGCAATAGGCAGAGTGTTACAGGCATAACCCTAAAGAATGTAGCCTCATGGGCAGTGTAGCCCAGTTGTAAGTAAGCTATTAAGACTCGACTGTACACCGTGTTCGTGTTTTCCTCCGAAACAATAAGTTCGGTTGGAGCAGCCTTTCAACGCCTCTCTCTGTCTCTCGCTAGCAAAGTTGACCCAGACAACAAAGTAAAGCTAGTTTTCGGCTACGAGCGCAACATGAACCCGACGTATCAGCCAGAGGTCCCTTTACTACGGTTCGGAGCCGGTGACCTGTTTTATATACGCGCGGAATAGTTTTCTATACGAGATCGCTGCAAAAAGTGCAGCCTTACCTAATGTCCACCTACTGTTACTCATTTATATTAAGATTTAAACATCTAGTTGGTATGGGTATGGCGAGTAACCTTCAGTAATAGTAATAAATCACACAGCAGTAGTACATTCATGTAGTTGTAAAAAGCATTATAATATAATAGGTAATCCAAAGTATTCAGAATACGTTACTCTCATTGAGTAACGTAATGGAATACGATACAAAATACATTTTGGGTCATGTATTCTGTAATCTGTAGTGGAATACATTTTAAAAGTTCTCACACTGACTGCGATGCACTTAAACTAGGGATGTGCGTGACTAGTCTGCTGATCCTCGTTGTTGTCACTAGTGGGTACCAGACTTCAAAATGCTATGCAGGCATGTGCCACAAGATGGTGCATCGTTGTTGAGAAACTGAGAAACATAAATCTGTTAATCTCTGCCTGATGTTTTGTTATTTATTTGAATGAGCAGTGGCAGAAATTAGCTTTCAGCCAAAGCTGGATGGGCTCTGCTTTAGTGATATTTTGAGGAGTTCAATCATCATGGAGGGGTTTAGAGTAGCACTGCTACTCCTCCACGTCAAAAGGAGGCGACTAAGACTGTCGACCCCTGGGTAAGGTGTTCCAGTCCGACATGTCCTAGTGGGAGGAGGCCACGGCTTAGACACACTGGCAGACGTGGGAAAGGCTCAATGTTTCCCCAGGTGTGGTGAGAGGAAGGTCTGGGCTTTCCTGCTTCTGCCCCTGTGACATGACTTGAGATAAGCTGTATCATCATTATTATTATTATTACGATTATTATTATTTTCTTATTTTAGGTCTTAACTTTGAAGTTGTTGTCAAGAATTTTCAAACAGCGTGCATCATTCATAATCCACGGCACAATGCGCCACACTTTTCAGTCACAGTTAATTATTTTTTGGATGTTAATTTGGTATTTTTTAATAACATCTTTTATGCTAACATGTTTTATAGCATATTTAACATTGATTTTATGTTTTTCATCTGTTTGGAGTATAATGTGTAATGTTGATAACGCACAGTGCAAGGCACTGCACAGTGGTGTGATTCATTACTGAAGAATGAACGCCTTTATTATTAGTTTTTGACTTTTTCCATTAAACACGTGTCAAATTTCACCTAATACCTGAGTGTTTCTTAGTTTTAGACTAGTCAGGCAGACTTTAGTCGATTAGGAAATTAGTCGCCAGGAACATCCCTGACATAGACATATAGAAGGCCCAGCAGAGGTTGTACTTCCTGTGGCAAGTCAGGCTCGGCTCAGCCAGGACAAGCAGGGCGGCGCCAGACTGCAACGGACAATCAGGTCTGTAGGGAAGATCATCAGTGCTGATCTTTCCTTCATCCACGACCTGTATGGTCCAAGCAGAAAACACCTCACATGCCGGAAATAAACTCTTAAAAACTGCTGCCTTCAGGCAGGTGCTACAAAACACTGTTTGCTAAAACCAGCCGGCACAGAGGGAGCGTCTTCCCCCAGGTTGTCACTCTGAGGAACAGTGTAAAATAACCTCTGTTATATCATTCAGGTCATATGCACATATGCACATTACACTACTCAGATTCCTACTTATTGTTTGTATAGTTTCTCAAGATTTTTTGTAACTTGTTTATTCTTACTTTTACATAACATGATTCTGAAACTCCTGCCTTCAACACAGCTGGCTTTGATAAAAAAATGCCGAAGATAACACTATTTGATAGGTATTAAAATAGTATTGTAGCACAATGTGATCTCCCAGACAGCTGTTACCTAAAAATCAGACATTTGTGCCTACAAAATAATTATTGTGGGTGATTTTAACATCCATGTAGATGCTAAAAATGACAGCCTCAACATGGCATTTAATCTGTTATTAGACTCAATTGGCTTCTGTGTACCAACACAGAGCAGAGCAGCTACCTGAACGCTACTCCAACAGAGGTCGATCATCTTGTTAATAATTTTACCTCCTCACTACGTACGACTCTGGATACTGTAGCTCCAGTGAAAACTAAGGCCTCAAATCAGAAGTACCTGACTCCGTGGTATAATTCTCAAACACGTAGCCTAAAGCAGATAACTCGTAAGCTGGAGAGGAAATGGCGTGTCACAAATTTAGAGGATCATCATTTAGCCTGGAGAAATAGTTTGTTGCTTTATAAGAAAGCCCTCCGCAAAGCCAGAACATTTTACTATTCATCACTGATTGAAGAAAATAAGAACAACCCCAGGTTTCTCTTCAGCACTGTAGCCAGGCTGACAAACAGTCAGAGCTCTGTTGAGCCAACCATCCCTTTAACATTAATTAGTAATGACTTCATGAACTTCTTCACAAATAAAATTTTAATCATTAGAGAAAAAATTACCAATAATCATCCCACAGATGTAATATTATCTACAGCTACTTTCAGTACCATTGATATTAAGTTAGACTCTTTTTCTCCAATTGATCTTTCTGAGTTAACTTCAATAATTACTTCCTCCAAACCATCAACGTGTCTTTTAGACCCCATTCCTACAAAACTGCTCAAAGAAGTCCTGCCATTAATTAATGCTTCAATCTTAAATATGATCAACCTATCTCTAATAATCAGCTATGTACCACAGGCCTTCAAGCTGGCTGTAGTTAAACCTTTACTTAAAAAGCATCTCTAGACCCAGCTGTCTTAGCTAATTATAGGTCAATCTCCAACCTTCCTTTCATATCAAACATCCTTGAAAGAGTAGTTGTCAAACAGCTAACAGATCATCTGCAGAGGAATGGCTTATTGAAGAGTTTCAGTCAGGTTTCAGAGCTCATCACAGCACAGAAACAGCTTTAGTGAAGGTTACAAATGATCTTCTTATGGCCTCTGACAGTGGACTCATCTCTGTGCTTGTCCTGCTAGACCTCAGTGCAGTCTTCCATACTGTTGACCATAATATCCTATTAGAGCGATTAGAGCACGCTGTAGGTATTACAGGTACTGCACTGCAGTGGTTTGTATCATATCTATCTAATAGACTCCAATTTGTTCATGTAAATGGAGAGTCCTCTTCACACGCTGAGGTTAATTATGGAGTTCCACAGGGTTCAGTGCTAGGACCAATTCTGTTTACATTATACATGCTTCCCTTAGGCAGTATCATTAGAACACATAGCATACATTTACACTGCTATGCAGATGACACCCAGCTCTATCTATCCATGAAGCCAGATAACACACACCAATTAGTTAAACTGCAGGAATGTCTTAAAGACATAAAGACCTGGATGGCCGCTAATTTCCTGCTAACTGAGGTTATTGTACTCGGCCCTGAAAATCTTAGAAATATGGTATCTAACCAGATTCTTACTCTGGATGGCATTACCTTGGCCTCCAGTAACACTGTGAGGAACTTTGGAGTCATTTTTGACCAGGATATGTCTTTCAATGCATATAATCAGCATGCATATGTATTTGAGGTGGGAATTTAACACGTTAATTGCAATTAATTAATTAGAAAAAAATGCATTTAATCACACTTTGCATTCCAAGCAAAGGGGAACTTTTGTCAAAGCACGATTTCCTGGTATACCGATTACACTGATGCACACATTAAAGCCACAAAATGCATTGCTAGAACTGATTGGAGGCAAATTTAATTTTAAAAGACTACCTGACTAAAGTCTTGATAAAAGTGTGATTTTGTGCAAATTGTGCAAAAAGGAGTTTGCATAGCACCGAAGCACTTCAACCTTACAGTACCATCTAAATGCAAAACATGTTGCAGTAAACACAGAAACTGTGGGAGTGCTAGCAGTTCGAGTACCAACAAAAGGTGTCGGCAGCCCAAATGTGATGAGATGACTGGCTTCAGGGCCAAAATTAGTGAGTCAACATTGGACAAACTTATAAAATGGATCGTTCTGGACTGTAGACCACTATCAGTGGTAGAAGATAGGAGGTTGGAAAGTTGGATCTCCTGACGCTAACTGTAGCACATTTTCTAACTGCCGTGCCGAAAGACTACTGAAAGTAAAATTCAACAGCTTTGTGACACTGAAAAGCAAAATGAGATGCATTGCAGACAGCCTTGCTAGTATGGAGGAACTACACCAGGAGTAGGGATGGGTACCGGTGTCCGGTGCCATTATGGCACCGGTTCTGACATAAACGGTAGTAACCAGACCGAAAAGCAGCGCACATTTCGGTGCTTTATTTCGGTGCTTTTTTTTCCTGAGCTGTGATGACTTTAGATTTTAGCCAATCATTTTACGTTTCCGAGGATAGTAGGCGGGGCCAGGCGCGTACGTTCTTTTAGAGCAGAGCTACAGATCAAAAATATCCAAGGCGAAGCGGTCAAAAGTCTGGCTGTACTTCACAGGAAAAGATGCAAACTCAGCAGCCTGCAACAAGTGCTTTAAGGTGATACTGTCAAAGGAGGTAACACCTCGAATCTGATGAAACACCTGGCGACGCATAGCGTTTTTTTAAAAGCCGAGAAATGCACCGTATTTGATAGCTTGCTGTGAGACCTCACACCGAGCACGTCTACTGCAAGTGTGGTGTCTGTTATCGGACCCGGAGTTAGCAACATCCCCCAAAAACCCGAAGAGGAGAGTCCTGGCCCCTAGCCCTGCCAGTGTAGCAGAAATGATGATGGATGATGATGATGGCAGCAGCAGCCGTTCTTCTCTGCGTGAGTAGCTTAATGTTGTTCGTGTGTAATTTACGTTGAGTAGTCTAACCACGTTATTAAATTAATGCATGTAAGGTGAACTAGCAAACACCGTCGTAGTTACATGAGGCTGTCTTCTTGTTTGATGGCAGATACTCCCTTCACCCTGGCTAAAAAGGCTAAAATGACCAAAGAAAAAGTGGAAAACAGTTAAACATGAGAGGTTTTTGGACAAAGTTTGTGTTTTTTCCATTGATTAAGCACTGCTTCCAGCCAAGAGTGATACCATATATGCCCCATAGCTGCAGAAAAGGCTAACATTGTTATATTTTTATAAAAAACAGCTGAACATGAGAGGTTTTTGGACCAATTTTGTGTTCTCCATTCTTTAAGCACCGGTTTGAGCACCGTTTAAGCACCGGCACCGTTTCAAAAGTACCGGTTTGGCACCGGTATCGGATAAAACCTAAACGATACCCATCCCTAACCAGGAGCAAACAAGACTGGGGCAACAGAAAGAGCCACTCATACAGGATATTTCCACACGGTGGAATTCAACGCTGGATATGGTTTCTCGTCTAATAAAGAATCAAGCGGCTGTTTTTGCTGCTTAAGACAAACAAAAGCACAAGCTTTTCATTTTAACTCCATCCCAGCTGGTAAAACTCCAAAAGCTGGCGACTGTCCTTGAGCCATGCAGGTAAATAAAACTTTTTTATTACTTATTGTTACTGTTTCTTCAAAAGTCTATAGTTGACAGTTATTGTGTAGATTAATAATTACTTTGTTGAACTGTCTGCTACAGGTTTGTGACTGAGCTTCTTGGAGGCGAGACATACGTCTCGTGTTCAGTGGTTTTACCTGCTTTCTGCCACCTGCATCACACCATGGAGGTCTCTGATGATGACTCAAACTACATGGTGAAGTTTAAGACTGCCTTCACACCAACGTGTAGCTACACTCCACCATCAGTGGCTCAAGATAGCTGCTGTGCTTGACCCACGCTTTAAGGATTTAAAGTGTCTTGCAAGGGGAGAGCGAGAAGAGGTTTGGAGCAGC
This sequence comes from Pelmatolapia mariae, assembly GCF_036321145.2. Taxonomy (NCBI): domain Eukaryota; kingdom Metazoa; phylum Chordata; class Actinopteri; order Cichliformes; family Cichlidae; genus Pelmatolapia; species Pelmatolapia mariae. The sequence continues at coordinate 3,075,372 of NC_086232.1, forward strand.
CTTGATGCCCTGCTGCAGGAACAGTGTGATGATGCCACCACAAAGGAGCCAGCAGAGACAAAGAGCCTCCTCCTCTCTTCATTGTCTTCAGACTCTGATTCAGATGAGGAAGCCCTGTGTGACAGGACTCTGAGTTTGTACAGAGCAGAATCCACCATCAGCCAGACAGACTGCCCGCTGCAGTGGTGGTTCGGTCGAGCAGGGACCGGCCCACAGCTGTCTGTCCTGGCCTGCAAGTATTTGATTGGTCCAGCCGACAGACTGTTCTCACCTACAGGTCACAGAGTAACAAAAAAGAGAGCTGCCCTGTGAACAGGCTAGTTTGTCTAAGTAACTGGCTGGAAGAGACGGACAGTAAATAAGGATGGAGGTATTATGAGCCCAATGGGTTTGTTATTTTCTGCACTAAAGTGTTCGATGATCATTTTAGCCTGATGTACAAAATAATGTTGGCTGAGGTTACTCAGAGTTTAAAGGTGAAGCTGCTCAAAAAAACCTTTTATGTTTCTGCCTTATTTTTTTAAGAAGAAAAACTGCACTTTACGGTGAAATTTGTATTATTATTATTAAAAGACAATACCGTTTTGAAAATGTAATTAAAATAGCACTTTATTTTTAAGTCTGCCCAATTTTGGCCAGGGATATTAGTTTCTCTGTTTTGAATTGAAATGCAGTTTAAATGCTTTTTTTCATAAATTAAAAGAGCTTGAGTTTACAATGTTCATGTCCATGTCTATTACTTGATTCTGTCGACCACAAAAAAACCCCCTTTTAAATTAAAAAAAATTAGCACTTTGGGCTAAATTTTCTTGTGCAATTAAATACGATTAATCAAGATTAATTAATTACAAAGCCACTGATTTACATATATATATATATATATATATATATATATATATATATATATACAGACACACACAGATAGCACGCATAGTATTCAAACAGCTAACAAACAGCCATTATAATTTGTCACACTGAGAAAAGCAGACAAGTCAACAGTACATCTCTTCCAATTAATGGCTAATTAGTATTTTGTTAAACACAGTGCAGAAGATTCAATAAGCCACGTCAGTGTCTACTGTCTGTCTCCCAAGTTTTCCCAATCCCTACTAATCAATGTTATCTTGTTTCAGGATGCATGTTGTTCCCTATACCTGCCATTGTCCAAAGACACAACTGCTTACATTCATCTTTTGCTCGTTTCACCTCCCTTTCTGTTTTTTTCTAAACTGAGGACC